>NW_023998459.1:522864-577451 GCF_014805625.2 Glossina fuscipes | reverse complement strand
AGAAGAACACCGGTGAGTATGCGAGATACCGCCCCCACCGAATATAATTTTCTTACTTCTTATGGTGCGAAATGTATGCCAAGCATTTCTTAGTGCTAAATACTTCCCGCGTTGGCCATTAATTTTGAAGTTCCGAAAATATAAACGAATCCAGGGCTGCCTTTGTGCATGTGGCATGAGGCTTATATTAGGCTAAATCAGAAATGTTCTCCCTTTAATAGAAACAAAACACACCTAGTGTTCCTAAAAGGTATCCACGCGCACAAAAATGTTTCGATCCAAACCATGTCAAGAATGTTCGTTCTGCGGCAGAAGCACGCCAAAATACCAGTATACCAAAATTTTTTCTGAAGACATTTTACAACAAAATTAATACAAACAGTATCACAGGTGTAGTGTAGGATACAAAAACAAAAAAACACGGTTGTGCTTTAAAGAAGAATAATGGTTGTCCAAAAAAATTTTCCCTCCAAAAAGAGACATACCGGTTACCTAGACGGGCTTCATTTCTCTTGTTAACTTTTTCTTTTTTTTGTTTGAGATATCTCAGAATTTTTATAAATCGTGAATTATTTATTAAGAGACAAAGTATTGACGAAGAGAATAAAAAATTATGAGTTGTTAAGTAAGTTTTTCAACAATTTAAGAAGAAAAAACCTTTTATTTTTATATATTTACCTTATATTTCAGTTCCACGTCACATTCCAACATAATTGCTTTATTTTAATTGTGGGCTTTGTTCGCACTGCCCTACGTTGATAGCGTTTAGAATTTTCGTAAATGCACTGGATCATAAATGTCCATGCCTAGAGTGCTTAGAATGGTTGGTGCACATGTTTATAAAATTGGCTTTAAAACCTTTATATTTGTATTATTATGGCTTTTATTTTTATGAAACTTTTGTACTTTTTAGAGGATAAACATTAAGTTGTTGTAAAAATTAGTTAATCTATGAAGCTACATTACTGGACCAAGGACGCTTCTAAGAAAGATGATATAATATTCGATTATCATCGATTTCCTATTGCAGCACAATCGATTTGCTCTGCTTGGTAAGCAAATAATTACAAAGGAGAAAAATGGATTTCATCTAATAGTTGTTCAAGATAGTTTTATAATTAAGCCAGAAGTTCGAAATACGAGTGCGTTCCAGAAAATAAAAAAAAAAAAAAAACGTATTAAGAGCAAATGTACATAAAAATAAATAAGGAAACTATATTCGGCTGTGTCCATTCTTTCCCGCCGCTCTTTCTTGTTTAGAAAAGAAACTATAAACTTTTCAGTGTATTGCAGGCTTATTCTTTAACCCATTTGGTCAATTTTTAATGCAAAACTACGTTCAAGACCTACCAATGTTATTACCGAATGTGAATGTGTAGTATTTACGGCAGACATGTATGCGGACGTATCGATGCCTAATTTGGTACTGATCAAAGAGATCTGTAATTAATAGATTTCTTAAGTCTCTGGTTATTGCAAATGTTTTAATAAAGCGGAGGCATTCCCTCCACACCCCACCCATCTCTTTCGACAATAGATATAACAAAACACATTTTATTTTTCGTTCCAAATTTTTGTAAAAGTTGGTCAGTGTGTGTTGACGTTATGTCCGACATGTAGGCTTGTCGATCAAATGCCAAAAATCTTTACTAGACCGACCTCGTTACTTTCTGCATTAAAATGTCGCAAATCACTTCCGCCGCATCCCCGCTAAGTACAATTTTTTTTATACGGCTTTAATACGTCTTTTTGTGACTTCGCAGCACTTTGCAGCATTTTCAAAAAAAAAGAAGCAGTTTTTCTTTTTTTGTTCGAAGGACACTTTTTTCCATTTGTGTAATCAAATATCGCAACCAGTGGGCGAAAATTAAAACATTTGAGTCAAATTATGTACATCAAGTGTTTTGTTTAAATTAGAACTCGTAGATTCCTCACTGAGATGTCCAAGATTTAAGGCGCTGTCTTTCACAATCATAGGATCCAAGAGAGAAAATTTCATTTCATTTACTATATTAAGCAAATAGTTGATGGATAATATTTTTTTAAATATTATTTAGGAGTGTCACAAACTTTTGCACTAACTTAATTAAAAAGAATTTTGCCAAGTTTTCCAAATTTTTTTTTTTATATTTTCTTAAATGCTTTGCACAACGTTCTAACCTTTCATAGCAACAGGTAATTAGGAAAATTTTACATAATGAATTAATTTGTTAGTAAACTATATCAGCTCTCCGTTCACTAGTTGCCGCCTGTTATTTGCATTGGATTTTAAAGAATTTAAAATTATTTGTTGTTTTTTCAATTTTTTTTGTGTGCATTCAAGTATCTATACTTCAGTTTCTTAACAACTACACAAAATTCATATACGTGAGGGCAATAATACGCTAAGACTAATAACCGTTGCAACGTGTAAGGATTTTTTACTGGCAATGTAATTACTTTTGGAAAATAGCATGAATTTCATTACTTTGAAGTTAATTTACTGAAAAATTCAAATATTTCAGTTTACTTTGAATATTTCATTGTCACTTTCTTCCTTTATTCCGACTCTATTCCTTTCAAAGAAGAAAAATGTAAGCAACCAATTTATAAATTGTATGCTATACGAGAAGGCTGACCTTAAAAAGTCGTTAGTATAACTGCCATAAGTGCTTAAGAAAAATACTCATTCGTACATACACAATTAAAAGCATGTATTTGCCTATACTTTGACAATGTTATGATTAGTGAAAAGCACGAAAAAAAGGAAACAGCGCAACTAAATATATATAAACTTATAATTCTATACAAAAAGGCCCATGGAAATGATAAGCAAAAAGTTACATTATACATGAGAATATGGAATCTTTCTTCATACAACTCAAAACAACCATACTCAAAAACAATCATAAGCACATATGTACAACCAACTTTTACTCGAAATTAACACAAGTTTCTTTAACCGTTATAAAAATTGTAGGGTTAGTCATTTTCTTATATTTAACACCATTAACCCAACTTTTATGCATATGCATATATATGTATATATATATACTTATATCATAATAGTTTTAAATCTTTTCTTTCTTCAATAATTTTTATATTATATTCAGATATCAGTTGTGTTAAGTGATTTTCTTTTCTTTTTTTAGGAGCTTTTCTGTGGGATTTCACTTGCTGCACCTTTTATGTATGCTACAATTTTTCACAAAAGTATGATAGATACTCGCATTAGGTCTGCGTTTAAGTTTTTCTTTAAACCTTTTTAGGATTTCAACTTAATTTTCTTCAGTCTTTTTTGTCACGATACCTGTTTTTCTTTTTGTTTTTATTATTCTGTTAACACTTTCGAAGAGAATAGGAGAGGAAGTTATATGGATAATATTCTTGGGAGAGTAAGAAAAATGTTGTCAAAATAGCTGATTTTTTCATAAAATGATGAGTTACTTTATCAATAACTTTGCTTCGAATGAAGGTACGTTTATACTATTTGCAGTAGAATGTTTGTATAAAAACAGTTTCAAAAAGATTCAGGATACCCTTTCTCCTTACATAATTGTGAGTTTTTCTCGAAATAATGCGTTTATTTCTTTTACAGTTGATTGCATTGTTGTTATCACTTTTTTGACGATCTTTTTAAACGTTTTTCAGAATAAAAAAGACAACATATTCGATAGATGTCTATGAAAGCGAAAAATATCGAAATAATTCTCCTGCCAGGTATTTTGCGTATGTCCCGTAGGAATGGGAAAAAATTTTCTACCTTTTTGTAATAGTACATTTTTATAGTACCATTAAGTAATAATAGCTCTGTTTTGAAAATTTCTAGACTTTATTAGTGTTTTTCAGACATTTTTAAATAAAAGGAATTTAATTAAACGCATTCTCTATTAGATAAATTTAGCTTTTAACTGGATTTGCTATTCGGATGATTATTACTAGAGCTCATATCAAATTTAAAAATTTGCAAAGTAGAATATACAAATTTCCTTACATGGTCGTTATAAAATTTATTATATATAATTTTAATGCATTTTCCATACAATATTCGTGATACACGGGTATATTAAGTTTGTGCGGATGTATGTAATATATATAAGGACTTCAGACATATTCAGTTTTTGTTATAGCGATTGATTAAAAACCTGTTTTTGAACAAATACAAAGTTGTCTGTCTGTCCATCAGTCCATGGAATGTCTTCTCACGAATTCTTGTTTTCATTGTAAAGGTCGAAATTTTTTTGATATTTGACGTTATTTAATACGCCGACATGTTTTTGAAAATGATTCAGATTGGATCACTTTTCTTTTTATTTACTTATTTTAAAATGTCGTCATATGAACAACTGTGTTATGCGAAGTGGTGTCCAGTAAATCCAATTATATATATGCACAAATGCCAGGTACTAAGCAACGATTTGATTTAAATGGTAAACAATTGCAGATATTAGCTTTTGTATATTTTTCATCGACTAATGAGAGTTAAAGAGTTTTCTGCGCTGTTTCTAAAACTCCAAAGCAATTGTAGGATTGTTAAGCGTAAGATTTGTTTTAATTGTATTTCCATACAAGACAATCCAGCTCTTTAAGTATCTTGCTACCGAAAAAATTACGATAATATTGTGAAAGTGCAGCCCTTATAGGACAAAGCGTATTCCCATGGTTAGTAAAAAATTATATGGATGTGCTTTTATTTCCGACTTCTTTCGACTTTTACTTTCGTAGATATAACTGGAGCCAGACCAAACAAGTAAAAAAAAAAAAATAATGTGAAACTTAACATATTCGTATTTGTTTTGCCATATTGACAACATTACGTGAGAGTATCACACATTAAAGCTTTTCTTGTGCTATGAATTTTGCAAACAATGACAAAAGCCACGATAAATGTCAAATAATATATTGTAAGACTAGTAAAAATGAAAAAAGCTTTTATTTCCTTTTTTTAGTAAGCTTTGGTACCTAACGGAAGAATTCAAAAGCAATGGAAGATTAATTTAACCATTTGGCAGTATAAAATGGTAAATGTTAGTATTTTTGAAATTTTGAAGGAACTTAAAACTCATTAAAGGAAAATTATGATAACTTTTACTTACAGAGAGCGCTTTATATACATTTATGCTAACATATCCTTTTAATACATACCTGAAAACAAAACAGAACAAAATTATTATTTATGAAATAATTTAGATTTTAGAGTAAATTTGCCAAAATACAAATGCTAGGGGTAATTAGGCCATAAAATGGAAAACCTACGAAAATTCTGCCTGACCATTTTACTAGTAAACGGGTCACTTTACACTACTAAAGATAGAGCAAAGTAATAAAATTTCTTTGGAAGTTTATCGGAATTCTATTGATCATATTGATGTTAAGTTCGGCTTAAATGTAGAAGTATATAAAATATTGTCTTCATTCTGCATTCATTCTTTCAGAAGAATTTAAGTGTAGTAAAGAAAACGAGCAAATTGAAAACAAAGTGTTTTATTAATTAAGTTAAAATGAGCAATATTTTGATCGAAGACTATGGAACAATCCTTCCACAATTATACGATATAAAGAAGTGGACCTTTTCACACGAAAATTGGAATAATTTCATTATCAGTTTAGAAACAATTGCAAGATTTGAGAAAAACAAAGCTGAAGAACATACAGAAAATGAAAAAGGTATGAAGGACCATTCTAATTATCGGGTTGCCTATCAAAATGCCAAAAATATATTCTATTCCATGTTACCCTCGATACAAATTGACTATTATGCAGCGTCTAACGACGTATCGTTGGTCGTTGAAGATACCGTGTCAAATAATTCTGAGAATGAAAGTGATATATCAAGTGAAGAAGAAGAAGGACCACAAGTCATACCATACTACGCTTGGGAAGCCGAAAGTGACGTAAATGCGACAGAATCACATTGCGAAAGTACATCTAAACTTAAAATGGAAAATATTAACTACGATAATAATTGTATAAACAGCTGGAATTTCTCTCTTAAAGATTGGGATATTTTAATCAATATCTTAGAAACCATCAAAAAGTTTGAAAATAAGTTATTGCAACAAGGAGTAGCACAGAATACAACCATGTCAAATTCCAACGAAGATTTGGCGATTGCTTATAAAAACGCGAAGAATTTATTGTATTCTAAGTTGGCCTTAATTCCTAACAAAATTTAAAACAAAATCAATAAAAAAAGTTATGCGTTTTTAAAAAGAATTAATTTTTGTTAACTGCAGTCAAACGATTTATCTGAAATAATCTCGTTATCACATGCATATTTAAACGATTAACGAATTAATACTTGTAACTGCGAATGAAAATCGTTTAAAACACGTTGCACTGAAGTGAAATTCTACTTTCCCTATTAATTTTCATGTGCATTAACAAAAAATACATATACTTTATATGGGTTTTATTCGATAAAAGTGTGACGGACGTTACTTTCTTACCAACCTTCCTTATTTTCTTTGCCCATTTCCCCGTCCTTTATTTATATCTTGTGCATATCTTATATGCTCGATTCTTTTCTATTTTATTTGATATTTGGTAAAGGTCTTCATAGTAGAACCATACTTTACATGAATTCTTTGCACTTAAGCCAAGGGAGTAAATCAGCAGAGAAATTACGTTTTTTTATGCTTACGATGATAGCAAATCCTCTATTAAAAACTAGGTCTTAAGTTGACTTATAGAGTATTCGCGTTGCAATTATGTATGTTTTCACGAAGCACAGCAATCGAATGGTTGATACATTTCACTAGTTCTCAGCTCGCATTGAATAAATAATATTCTAAGCTACATATTATCTACAGATTAGCGTATTATCAATAACACAATTTGAAAAAATGATGTTCGCGTTTCATGTGTTCTAGGTTGCGACTTACTCAAAAGTAAGAACATACTTGAGCCATTCGTACGAAGCAAGTATGCAGATTTACGTTTCTATCTGCAGTAAGGTATGCATTACTATTTTTATATTTTCGTTTTTTTTTTTCTTTTCTGGTATGGTGTTTTCGAATTTAGGCTGAGAGTGCCAAGTGAAAATGTTGAATTTATAACATGAACAATGCGGAAAACTTAAGCTAATCATAGGAATTACATTCACTTTACCTTAATCTTAATACAAGCGTCGAAATATAGTCCAATAGAATATTCCGGGACGTTCAAAAAATAAGTGGAAATTTCACTTTATTTTGAATACAAGCGAGAAAATATATAACGAGTTGTGACCGAAGCCTTTACATCCAATGTTTCAGGCAAATTTTAAGGCGATAGCTTCACTTTTGCGGCAGAAGAATATTTACAACAGGCATTACAAAGACAGACGGACGGGCATTCTTACAATAAGTGTAAACGTTTTTGACAACCTTTTACAGTTGTCATCAATATCTAAAAGAAGTTATAAGTTATTAGTTCCTTATTTTGAACGTCTGTAATCAGCTCTGTTTATTTACAATTTTTCTCCCAATTTTTTAAGTTAAAAATGCCACTGTTTTCTGCTGTCATGTGATAAGTTGCAAATTTTTATTTAACTACCACAAGAAGCCAGGGTCAGAAAAACACGTTGCATTAAATCGATTCATGATTTTACGCTAATAATAAACATGTGTGCCTTCTGTGTGATTCCAAATTGACAGATTTAATAAAAGAATAATCATTTGATTATCTAAAACTGCTTTATGTATACAAATGTAAGCAATTCTTTTGTGGAGATTGGATAGTGCCAGCCAAAATATACTGCCAATTGAGTCATATTTCGTGGATCAGGGGTACTCAATAAAACTAAGGCCATAGTAGTCGTCCAAAAGATTTTTAATACTTATGTCCTAAACCTACGGTATTATAAATTAAATCTTATCAATAATAGTCTATTTTAAATTATTATTAAATCTTTCTTTATTATTTTTATTAAATGTGACCCACATTTGTCATTTCCTTTATGCATTTATTTTCATTACTTGACACTTACGACAATTGTCTGGTACATTGTGGTTCATATAATGAGACCGCCTGCTTACAAATAATCGTTAGTCGCGTGATACGCTGCGGAAACAAGTGTACCACACCGGATTCCATAAATCATCTCAATTCAACAAGTGTCAAGCCAATGTCACACATAAACGAAATACTTAAAACTTTATTTTCTACATTTTGATGAGGTCGATGCGTTTGTGTGTGCGAAGATATAGAAAAGTAAAAGAAGAGAAAAGAAAACGAAATAGGAAGCTGCGTAGACTTATGAGCGAGAGTTAAATAATCGTTGGCTGAGATAAGTATGTGAAAATCGTCAATCGGTAATTAAATGTGGAATAATGTATAAAAAAACGGTTAATCATAGTTCAACATAAACGCACCACCAAACTGAAACGCAAAAATTTTTATTTGAAACGCTTCGATAAATTCATGGTCTTTTTGGTACCTATCAAACAAACAATTTGGTTTTATGCATCCATCATATACATTGCTTTATGGTATTATAATAAATTGGTTTATTGTATAAATATATATATATATATATAGTTCACTGATACTCTCACGTTTAAAAAAATATTATTAAGTGGTACATTCATATCAAAGATTCATTCGAGTGTGGGATTATCATTGTTTTTACTTGATGGGGTTATATATATATTAGTGTTTGAGTATTTATTTGAAAACTTCCTTTTGCCAAGCGCAGAATAAACTGTATCCTAATCTTAATTTTCCGAATGTACCAATTCAAAAACACGATCGAACCGCGTAGACATCGTCGCGCTTTTTAAACAACATTTCTTTCAAAGAAATTTTGCATTCACGTTCACGAGACATAGGGCTTTTTACTGAATTTTTGTAAATAATTATGATTGCATGTTTTACGTTCCTTTAGTCACATGATTGCCGTTTCAAACTTTCAAGAGTTTCATTACTCTCGGCAAAAAGTTCCAGATCTCGTCGAACAAAGTATTGGCAATCCGGAACCAACCAGGAGAGTATAGCCAATTCCGATAAAACTAAGACCGGAGCCCCTTAAGATTATGGTGGGCGCATGTCTATGTGTACATAAAAGCAGACAACTCGGTGAACTTTAATTAGAATTTGATAAGAGAAAACTACTTTTTTAATGTCATCATCAAAATCGGTTCATCTGCACAAGCAATCTGAGGGGGCAAAAGTATTCTCGAGAAACGATAACCCATTTTATGTATTTGACGGGCAGAGCAGTTGAACGAGTTGTAATTAGTTTTGCTGGCACGTCCCAACTTGGTGTGCTCAGATGGCCCGAGTATCGAATTGTGCACGTGTTCAGTGCTGACGCGAAATATTTTATCGGTGTGCTGTGTGAGATACTTTCAAAATTTTGCTATTTCCCTTCGATAAAGTCATAATATACCATTGCTTAATTAAGTTTAAGTGAACTGTTGCAAACTTCTCCCTCTCAGACGGTAAATAAAGTTTTTGAGATGGGTAAATTCCGTCAGCATATTTTATCTGTCAGCTTATTTCATGAAAATGAAAACTTTTCCCAAAATTAAATCAAGGAAATTAGCAAAAAAATTAACAAATGTACTACCTCCCATCGACACAGCATAGGTAAAAAGACCAGAAAGTTAACCCTATTAACTAAAAATATAAGGTGTAAATCTTTTTTTTTTTTTAATTTAATATCTATAAATACTTGCATGTGTATATGATATTTCTTCGTAAATTTGAAATTGGCCATCATAAGGATTGGCATGTTCTAAGTCTATATCCATATAACAAGTATAAAAAAGATATTTTAAAATGCAACTCCCATTGCTTATGAAGTTTTTATATGAATTAGTGAAAATATCGCAGTTCCAGGAATTAAGCAAGCACATATGAAAACGAACATGGACATTCTCGAAATTTTGTTGATGAATACTGGATATGAACTGAAAAAGCTGAGTCAAACAAGAAACTTTTTGTTACGATAAATGCACGATAAAATTAACCTAACCCCCCATCATTAATTTTCTTAGAGAAATGTTCTATTGTAGCTTGTTCAAGACAGATAGTTGCGGCTATACGACTACTTCAAAGAACAATGGGTATTCGGATTCTGGTTCTACGGACAATTTACAATATTTTATAAAAAATTTTTAGAAATATTTCCATTTTCAAAAAATATTTTAAGGGTTAAGCTACGACGCAACCACGATTTCCTAATCGGACGAGGATGTAAAGCGATGTAAAATTTATTATATACCTGATTCTGTTTACTATCAACATTGAAGGTTGGAAATGAAGTTCAATATAATTTTTTTATTTTACATAACTAGGAAAAAGGTTTTAAAAAGTCTTAGTCTACGCAAAAAAATATTAGTGTTTTGTTTTAGAAAAATCGATAATTTAAAAATTTTGCTTTCTCTTTCATATTAAATTTCATACCTTCAAGTCTTTTTTTTTATGGGTTTATAAAGAATAATTTCATTTTCTAATTTTTTATTTGAGACGTTTGCAACATTCAGAAGAAAGCCCCAAAGATTTTACAAAGTATACATAACGCTGATCAGCACCAAGTTCTGAATCGATATAACCACATCCGTCCATGCGTCCGGTTAACGTTTCCATAAACATACTGGGCATGAAAATGAAGTTACTGAGTTCAAATTCGGCAGAAATATTGGAAGTAGTTGCACCTATGTCGCCACTGAAAACGGTCCAAATCGGTCAAAGTGCAGGCCTACTACAACGTAAGTCGCAGACATATCCGTTTTCCACACAAAAGAGAGCAAATAAGAAAATAAATAAGAAAATTAAATCCGGTCGGGAGGTACAGCCACAAGAAAAGGGAATGACCGAGAAAGGACAATTTTGTATTTAAAGGATAATAAAGTCTTGATAACAACAAAAATTTATTATAGCAAAAAAATATGTCTACAGCAGGTTTCAAAAGTCGTTATGTCGAAATCCAGTCTTTAAAAAGGGCAAACCACCAATTCTAACGATTTCCATTGGAATTTTGTAATATTCGTAAAATAAAGTTTTAACTATAAATACCTAAGGGAATTTCAATAACTTAACTTAAACGCTATCCATAAGCAAAATATGGACTTTTCTGCTCGGAAATTTTAATTTTTCATCGAAATACTTTTAGAAAATCACAGAAAATCAATATTTCTAAAAACTCTACCTACTTACTAGACTCGTTGTATTTATATAGATTAAATTTCTTTTTTTTTCGATACAAGTGGCAGAGTCAGTTAAAGAAAGAGCCATCCTTGACTCGCTTGATGCTGCAATCTTTTGATATTTTTCACAACTAGCATTATTTTGGATGTTTAAATATTAACAATTACGCAGATCTTATTAATCTATTACCTTTCCTTCCATACAAGACAACACTTTTTTATTCTCTTACCCTGACTTCGGTAAAAAAATTTGGTTTTATTCAGCGTACCGAAGGAACAAATTCCATGTAACGAAAAATCCCTCGACCCCTTAAATGCTACGTTTTCTAATGAAATCTTATCGTGAAATAAAAAAGATAAATTGATTCATTTTTGTGATAAAAATATTTATTAAAAATCAATTTCAGAAAATATTAAAATAAACATTAATTAGCATTTTTACATTTTACATATTGGAGGTAGATTAAGGAACTTCGAATTTATTGTCGATCGCATTGCGATATTATAAACTCAAGTAGTTAAAGGAATTATCCACGACACTTTTTTTCTGGATAGCGTAGACGCAGTTTTTTTTCGACTTCGTCCTAATTAAAGTTGCGAATTTTTTCAAATTAATTTTTTTTGCTGGTTCATTAAAAACATTGGAGTTGTTATTACGTTGTTTTTCCTCTTCGTAGATTTTTAAGTTTTCGTATTCATCTATAACTCTACATGAAAGCAATTTAACAGAATTTTTCGTTCTGGGTAACCAGCGTTTAAGAGGTGAAGATAAAGCAACCGATGGTGATTTTTTAATTGGTTCTCCTTTTTGGCGCATAGGTAAAGTCTTACACCGTGCATTGTCATTAGCAAAGACTCCGGATTCCGATGAGTTCAAGGTTAAGTTTACGAAACTTTGTGACAAAGGAGTGCAGAGTTTCGGATGTTGCTTGCTAAAATCGCACTTAGGCATATGACGTGGTGTACTTTGTCTGCTGCTTGGCCAAGAAAAATAGCTTTCATCAAATTCGGCTTTATCAGGTGTCGAAGGTACTTTTCTATTTTCCATTATCAATAGAGGCTCATCTATGGATTCATTAATTGACAGTGCAAAAGAACTTTCTGCTAATCCATTAATGTGCGCTAGAGTATTGTAGTGTCTTATCGAATTGTTATAAATAGCTTTAGCAGCACGTTTTATCTCCTTTCGTTCTTGTTTTTTACGTTCTAAGCGTTGCAAGATTTCATTACTTTCGACGTAGAGTTCAAGATCCTCAGGCGTGAAATACTTTGTGCTCACGCGAAATGTCGATAGTATACGTGGTTGAGACATATTGGCAAACGTAGTATCAAGAGTCATTTTTGATGTTTTAATTAATTTTTTCTTTCACTATTGATGTGTTTAATGTTACTGTTCGCTTAACAATGATAAAGTGACTTCGTTTCTTTGCCGTCCCAGGATATATAAAGCCTTTCAGCCTAATATGTTATATGTACATGCATATATAAATACTCATAAATTTGTTTATCTAACGCAATTTCGGTAAAACCCTGAATTCAAAAACTGAATTTCCTTTAAATTGTAAATTTTATGACCTCATAACCTGCGAGGATTAGCGCAAAAAATATTGGTAAAATTTGCAGCTGTTCACTTACAAAAGTAAATTCAACAATTTCTTTGTACACTTAATTGTTTGAAAAAGCAATATATATTTTTCAATATCGGAGAGACGTATTTACAAATCTTTCTGGTCTTTGTTATTGTTGTTCTAATATTGTTAACCTTTTTTCATAAGTAAAAATAAAAAATTTTGGATACTAATTAAGAAATCCTAGAATAGTGACACTCTATTTAGCCTCGCCGAAGAGAGAGGGGAAGGCAGAGAGGTATAGATTATAGTATTCCCAGCTTAGAAGAATTCTGACAATTTATTGTTAAAAATCTTATGTTATAAGCATTAAAGAAGGAAAAGTGCTAAGTCTTTCATATATATTCAAAAATTATATCGTCATTCTTAAAGTCCGTAAAATTGAGGTTGAAACTTGAGAAACGTGGGTTAGGAGCGAATAAAGAAAATGAAATATATATCTGCATATTTAGAAGACGCTATAGTGAATTAATCGAAGCTATTTTCATCTAATATGATGTTTTGAAGTTTTCACCATGTTTCCTATACTTACATATTACATATCAAAATCCAGCTACAAACCAGTAAGAACTTATCTGTTTCTTTATCTGTACTTTTGGGTTCTTTGGAATGTCAGCAATAGACCGCCATAGTTGAATTTGTTGAATTAAGGGAGAGTAATACTCTTGATAACTACCTGAAGGAAGAAGAAAATGAGTTATAGTTATACACAAGTTGACATTGCCGTACTTTTGTAGAGTGCACACATGTTCCTCGAATTTTGAGTCTACACACCGCTTCTGATGTAGGATGTATATTAACTTTTTGCCTAGAAGGGCAGAAGATTTAAGCTCTCCATTTGTTCGTGTTTTTGCCCGTATATTAGATGTCTGCCCATGACTCAATCTAGTAATCGCAATGTTTGGTAAATTTCGATAAAATCTTGCGTAGTGACATGTTTTCGCTAAAGGACAAACACCATTAGAAATGGATGGGATTTGGCGATTTTTGCGACCACTTCCTAATAACGCATTGTTCTACTTATGAGAAAAAATTCCAATTCATAAATGTTTCTCGATAAAAATTGCTGAGTATAAGTATTTCAGCCTATTAAATTGAAAGGGAAAATTTGACAATTTTGCGAACTCCATCTTGAAAAATACAGCAGTTTTGAACTGTTCAATGTTATTTTGGCATGCTCTATTTCTGACGTGGATTGGCGAAGCAGCCAACATTGAGCCAAAATTGAGCTTTTTGCTTATGTGGTACATGCAAGCCTCAATGAGAGTGCAAAACGGTAATGCAGAAATCTTCTCTATCTTATTAATTTGTAGCAGTTAGCTGACCGATATGGGCCGTCTGCGCTTCATACTATGAAATCATAGTCTAAATATTTAAATGGCATTTCTTATCTTTTATTCACATCATACTTGAATTTCGACAGATGGCATTCGCATTGATTGATTTCTTTCAATAGGTGAAATACCGGATAATCTATAAATGACAAGAAAAAGCACATATTATCGACCTATCTTGCTTTTCTATTCCATTTTCTATTCTTTTCTATTCTATTCTATACTGATCGACGCTTTACTAAAGTTCCACTAAATTAAGACTTTAGCAAGAATAATAATAAAAGTAACAATTGCGTAGAAGGGGTTCCAACACAACGTTAGCATCAATGTAGGTACTTTCTTGAAATACACTTCGTTTGAAGTTAACGCGCATTTCGTTAAGGATGTATAGATGAAACAAAACGAAGAAGTATTTTAAGAGTTTTAATTCTTGCCGGAACTCTGCCAATTTTCTACTAGAAATACTTTAGTGGGCTCAATAAGTTGACATCAAACATATTAACGTTAAGATTTTCGATGTTGTTACAAAAGGATTGAGTACTTTAATTCTTCCGTCAATGGGCATAAAATATCCCAATGCACATCAAAGATGTAATAATATCAGTTTTCAAAAGAAAAGCACATTTAGTGATTGATGGCAAACTCTAAAAGACTTATTTTAAGTTTGTTATAAATTATTGAAATCAAATCGAAAATGTGTATGAACACATTCACATAGCAAATATTTGAGTAAATTGAAAATTTACACCAAAAAGACGACCTCACATATTTGGTTATTTATTATCGAGTTAACAAACCTCTAGACAATTTGCAAGAATTTATTAATTAAATATGCAAAAATAATTATCTTAAAAACTGTGTTTTTTTTCATACTAAAAATGTTACAAAATTACAATTATCAAGTTTATGTTATAATAAAAGAAAACGCCCTTAAATTGCTTTGGTACGTATTTCCTGTTTTGTTGCAGATAATAGAGATGAAGAATCGTCTTTAACTTTACAACCATTTCGTTAGATAAAAACACGGCAAAAAAGAGAACAAAGAAGATGAATACCTATAGTTCGTTTCACATTTCGTCATTATAGATGGCGTCAAAATGTCATTTTTGGCATTTTGTTCTTATTCTTTTTTCACATTACTATGCAGTTAAATGAGCCGTTAAGTAACATCATGTTTACGTATGAAATGTCTGCTGCTTTTTTATTATGGTAAAGAGTATAAGCTTCTTTTTAGTTATTATTGCTTGATGCTTCTGTTGTCTTTAGTATCAAAAAATTGATTGATTGTAATTGATTGCTAATTACAATTGAACAATTTGTTGAAGTCTATGACTCCTATATTTTTCCGAAAACGACAATGGCCACGTATTGTCATTCGTGAGTCTCTCTTCGAATTTGCATTAATTTTGAAGCCATTTTAAGGCGATAAAAGTTTCATCCAAAATTGGTTTATACTTAGCAGATGTCGCATACGATTGAACCGCGATATAAACTTATATGCCTGTGCGAATGAATGTAAGTACACAACGTCAAGGACAATTTACGGTCAACCCACTTTTTGATGTACCAATCTACTCCGAATCACTTTCTGAATTGATCAAAACTTGTCCTTGCATCCATACGTCTGATGTCTGTCCATATACTGTTTGTTTCAATGTATAGACTACATTTTTCAATTATTCTCGTAAAGTTTCGAAAACCCAACGGTTCTCGGCCTAACGACGGACTCTTTTAAAAATCGTTCTGATCGAGCTACCTTTTCGACCACTCGACCGAAAAATCATTGCGCTAAGTAATAGCATTTCGGTGTTGTACAGTAATGTGAAAAAATTGGAAAAAATTTTTTGAATATATATATATATATATATATTATAACAGTTCCTACTAAAGTCAATCTTTATATAAAAAGTTATAATTTTCAATATTTCTTAACGAAACTTCCTTGATATAATGATTTGATATAAACCCTAGCTTGACCGAATTTGGACCCCAGCACACACAATACACAATAACCCTTTATAGTGTAAAAATGCCAATTTTTGGATATTTTATGATTAATATATATGTAATATATATAAAAATTAATTTGTTCAAAGTTACATGATAAAAGCGCCTAATTTCATATATTTTTTAATGAAAACTGATCCATAGTAGCAACGTAGTGTAAAAATGAAATGTGGAAAATTTGGATCAAACAGGTGTAGTTTTTAGACCCTCCCAAATATATGGAAGCTTTCATGAAAAACAATCCTTTCTGCGGCGACAAAGTCTAACTTGTGGGATTTTACGACAGAAGCAAATGGAATATAACAAAATCTTTGAGAAGTAAACTAAGTTCATATTTAGGCAACGTGAGCATTCGTTCTGAGCATTGTTAAAGGTGAGAAATGTCATGAAAGTATGTTTTCACATTAAAATAATGCATAATTTTTGGTAAGCGAAGAACGAAAAGGGCATAGATGGGCAAAGCCGACCATTAGATACTTTACCTTGCTCGACTCTGATGGTCTTACCTGTTATTTTAATAAAAGTTAATTTAATTAAATTTTCTTTAAAAGAAATTTGGGCAAAATGGTTCGAGACTAACAATTTGGTTCTTTATGATTTTTCTGGTAAATGTTCGCTTAACAAGGATGGATTACAAAACTGGGTAGACGTGTTTTGGAGTGGGTGAGCATGCTTCGGAAAGAACCAAGCAGGCGAAATGGACCTTCGGATGGCCGAGTCGCTTCTACCAAGTCAGTTTCTCAGTCGAGTTTGATAATGCTTGCTCGCATATATAGTGTGATAAGAGCGCTTGGTCGGCACAACACTTATCGATCGATAATAGGCTGCGGCCATACTCCACATCTCTTTCTCGGCATTTTCTTTTCTTTCTGACCACTGTAGACTTTTTAAAAAATCTTTTGTTTTAGTGGCTTAAATAATCCCTTAAATGATAAAGTTAAACATGGACAAAAATGGACATAAAAAGACAATTGTAGACGTGACAAGATTTTAAATGGTCAACTAAGTTTGCTTTTTGAACGAAATTGTATGCCAATGTACGGGCACATGAAGTGTTAACTGTGTTTATCTAAAGTACAATTCTTGAAAATCGCGAAATAACTCAAACAATATTCATTTTTTGGGTTAGAATATTTTGTAATATCTTTAAAATAGCATAGCAATAGAGAAGTAGGAAATACCAGTGTTTGTAGCAGTCAAATACGATTTTCGACCTTTCTGTACAGAAAATAACAGTTTTCGCTTTAATATTAGCGACTTATTCGGCGTGCACCGACGCTAACCAAGGAGCGCTCAAAATTCATATTTTGCCGAATTCATTACTTTTTCTGTTTATTCGGGGAATTCTGGTGTCAAAGCTCACCAAACACTTTCAAAGGCTTATGGTGATGCCGCTCCATCACAGCATATCCCATTGTCCCATTGTTAGTTTTCCAACGGTTCCAACAGTTCCAACGTTTTAAAAGTGACGACAGGAATTGCCATAAGATGGCATTTTTCGGCCACTTGCTGCCAGAGTTGTCCAAGATACACTGTTGCAGCTCGAATGGGAAGTTCTGCCACATCCAGCGTACTCACCACAGATGGCTCCGCGTGATCACAACTTGTTCAGATCCGTGCAGCATGGCTTAGCTGGCACGCGGTTCCGCAAAGTTGAACAAGTGCGAAAGTAGGCCGGTGAGTGGGTTGCTGCCATACCAATATAAGTTATTTCGACGTAATATCGCCATGTTGCCAAAAATATTGTTGTATTGATGTTGTAGAAAATAATGGAAACTATTTTGATTTATTGTACCAATATTCCACAATTAATGCTTCTTTCAGTTGAAAAAATTACCAAAATTAACGCAACCTCCTAATATTACCTTTCTTTCTATCCCAAAAAAAAAATAATCAAAAGATCTCTTTTTTTAAGGCTCTTACAGGGGCCTTAACCTTTAAGGAAACTTCGGAGATAAAGAAAGAAACTTCATATCAATACATAAAAGTTACACATATGTATTTGACCATCCAGTCTAATGTCGTCTATTGAATCAGTTGCTGTGAGGGCAAGGGAAAATATTTAAGTTTTATGAGTAATCTTGTAGAAAGATCAGGTTCATTTTTACGTTCAATTTTAGCGAAGTTTTTCAAAATTTCAAACTAATACTTGTTGCGAAGTGCACTCCTTAACGTGAGCGCAATCGTAGACAGATTATGTCCAAATTGATATTTTGTCCTCATCCAAGGCTTAGGAATACGTATATCAACTTTGAGTATCCTTGCTGAACTCTTGGAGTCGAGAGCTTTCTAGTAGCATACAACAGACGTGAAAAGCTAAGCCATGCAGAAATACATAGACTTTAAAGGAAGACGGATGCGGACTTGTACTTGCTACAATTGAAGAGAAAATCCAATAAGTTTGGGTTGAGTGGAACATGATATGAACTGACTAGATTGACTAGTAATGTGGCATATTTTAGCATAAACAGCTGCAAGGCAATTTCGTCATCATTAATAATCACATTATACATGGGATTATGCTCTGCGTTAGTGTTTGAATGTTTGGTAATCATTGGCGTTTGTTATTAATATTGTTATCAATTTATTTACTTTGAAATACATGCCAGCCAACTTTAAAAATTGTTCGTATTTTCATTAGCAGACAGTTTCAACAAAATCAAGTCTTTTTTTGTACAAATGTGTCATGTCGGTTGATTTAATTTGACTAATTATTACATTATTATTACCTCTTAGGCAAAGAGTAAGCTCCGTTGCCCTTAAGAAAAATGCGTATCTATTTTTTTATTTTAGTGTGGCTGAGATTACGCAATAAACTGCTTGAAATGTATTTAATCAACTGATAAATATTTCTAATGAATCGAATAAATTTTATAAAGAACACATTCATTCATTCATTATGAAACGCTTACACTTTTCGGTCGTCTTTAAGATAAACGTTTTTGCAATTTTTTAAATTAAATGGATATAATTTGCATTTCATTTCAAAATTTATTGTTTTGCATTGTAAAGCAATCAACAAATGAATGCAATGAATTAATTTAGAAAAAAAAACGCAAGTAACGCACAGAAGCTAAAAAATAGAATAATGTTCCCTACTCGTTTGGAGGGCTCCGCACAAAAGCGCCAAATGTTCTTACGACGCTCTTGCGGACATTTAATTGAATTGAGTTAAATGAATACCGAGTAAAAAATGAAAACAGAAATGAAAACAAAAGGGAACACAAACTGCATGCATATGACAGGCGTGGTTTCCTGTAAAACCATGGCGATGATGATGGCATATTATGAATGTGTATGGAAAATGTAATAAGTTGTAGGGGTCATATTATTTTTTCTTTTAGAGAGATACCTACTTATGAGATGTCTATAAATACATATAAACATACAAAGTTTTCTTTATTAATTTAAAAACTCATTTAACTTTCAATTAAAGTCAATGAGATTAAACAATTACCCAGAAGTATTTTGAAAGGAGCATAAAGAATTTCTTTATGAAAGAAACAAGAGTCTCTGGATGGCTTCTTTAGTATACAGAAAATGTGATATAATCTTAAGTAAAGATGAAGAAAGTGAATGGAAATATTAATGGATCTATTTTTTTTTCTCGATTTTAAATCACTATAGCTACATGTACGGCTTTAAATGTGTGGCAACACAATAGGCCTTAATTAATTCTTAAATAACAAGGGTCGACATTCCGTGTTAAAGCCTAAACTACGAAGTAATACATGTTTACTTTTAAATGGGATTCACTTTTGAATTATATTAGATTTTTCACGCTTAAGTTATATCTGTGCAGAAATTAAAACGATTGTATAATTTTAAAAAATGGAATGCAGATTAAATTTGGTAATCAGGTACCTTTCTTCACATATTTATAATATTACAATGAGTCGTTTGTAATTGAAAAGAATTGATATAAAGTCGTCACCTGCTTAAGGCTGAAAAGTATCAAAGCATTGCAAAACGTTCGGTTTTTTGCCGAGTCTTAACAAAATAAAAAGCATATGGCTATCATAATTGCCATTCCTCTCATTTAAACTAACCAAACGTTTGCTTAATTATTAACTTAGCAAAAAAATGTAACTACTATAATATTATATAAACAATTAATCTTTCTATTACACACTGTAGTTTGCTTGAAAAGAGTCTGAAAACCGAATGTAGTGAAAATGTTATGCTAATGTAATCGTTTCAACAAATTACTAGCACAAACAGTTAAAAAAAATATTTAAATATAAGATGGGATACATGATTGGCATCAGATAAGTCTTCAAATGAGGTTCCTATATAAATTCTTTTAAGCTGAACTACAGAAAAAACGATTTTTTCAAATTTTAACTACAAACGAAATATTATAAAACTATATAATTCACGCTATGAGACCCTACATTTGATAATGGGAATTGTTCCATTAGTTGTGGCCATGTGAATGGCTATATTAATATTTTATAAATATATAGAAAAAATGTATTTGAAAAATATCAGCTAAGTGCAAGCTATAAATTGTTCTTGAAAATAATGGGCGATTTTTTTCAGTTAGTACATTAAAAATCAAATCGCGACCATTTTCCAACTTAACGTACACACTTTCTAATTTTGTTTTAACTTTTGACGCTCCTCGAATTTATTGTGTTGACAAAAGGATGAGTGGGCAAAGCTAAATCAACTTGGAACCTAGTAAAATTGACAAACAATAAATATTATTATATTATTATTACGTATTACTTTGTTTTATATAAGGAACCCCATATTTAGTGTATATAGCCTTTCATATTGGGAAATTTTTGACATTTAAAAAGTGCTTTATGAAAAAGATAATTATACACATTTTGGCAAAAAATTCAATGCACTGTGCAAATGTTTTGTAATCGAAGCTTTACATAAATGCATTATATTTTACAAACTATTTTCAAGAAATTTTTATTCCATTAAAAGGTTTTCTTAATTAAATTTGAAAGCATGCTTATAAAATGTCCCCCCTTGCTAGTGGAAGTCGTTAAATTTTTATAGAATTGAAGTTAAAATGAACATGAATGACATTAAGGGGAAACATAGATAGTCGTAAACAATGCATTAGTCGATGGATACATATGCACATGCACCCATCCTTCTACACGTCGACGTACACGCAACCCCTTGTATAGATGAAGTGTTATAGATTTATATTTTTGTTTAGCACAATTTCGTAAATGTTTTCATTCAGAATAGTAAATTAAAAAAAAAAAAAAAATATTTATGCATGTGTTAACACAATATCTGTTTTTACTATTGGCTGCAAAGTCAAGGCTATTTAGAAAACAAAATCAAGATAAACAATTTTTATTAAAATTTTATTTGTTTATTTATATGTTCTGGATTCATCCGCTGCAACAATATTTGTATCTATCACAGAGGAACAATTTGTAACAATATATTCATTAGAGATGTATATAAGAAAATGTTTCGTTAACATG
This sequence comes from Glossina fuscipes, assembly GCF_014805625.2. Taxonomy (NCBI): domain Eukaryota; kingdom Metazoa; phylum Arthropoda; class Insecta; order Diptera; family Glossinidae; genus Glossina; species Glossina fuscipes. The sequence continues at coordinate 555,912 of NW_023998459.1, read as the reverse complement.
AACTTTTCCACCAATTTGAACGTGGCCAGCCATTTGGTCACATTTTTTTTTTGCTAGATTTTTATTATAAGCTTCGTTTTTTGCAATTTTTCTGGGATATATGTCACAAACAGGCCGTAGGAAGAAAAGAGCAGTTTCTGAAAAAATTCTTTCTAATCGACAAATTCTGGCCATGCCTCACTAAAAACTTCCGACTTTGCCAAAATATTCTTTTCATTTCTTAGAATGCTGTGTGTGGTGGCAACATGTGTCGCATGTGATATTACCAATAGTAGTATAAAGAGTACATATATATATTTTCTTTTTTCGTACGTTTTAAACTTGTTGATAGTTAAAGGAACATGTTTGTTGGATTTTATATTGTTTTGCGACAACAATAAATGGTTATATATGTAGACTCTATGAATCCACCCCTTCGAAAATTGTTCAATGAGCAAATTGGCGTCACCAGGTAGTTTTTTTGTCGCATTCTATATATAGAATTTGTAGTAGAAACACAATCATATATAAAATTGGTTCAATATTATACAGAATTAATTCTGCAAATGCCAAGAAGTTTCTGCTTTGCAGATAACAACACTCGTGCCAATGGTAAACAAAAAAATTGTGCTATTATAAAAGAGCGAAAAATTTGTGAAAGATTTGAAAAAGCTCCTCGGAAGGCAACTTGAACAAGAAAGATAAACATTTGGCTTAGTAAAGAAACAGTATTATTATTATTGTTAATGTTTTAATCAATTTAGCCAGAGAAGAAAATTCGAGAACTTAAGACTTGAAGCATTAGCTATATAGAGTTATTTACCAATTTTTTTGTTTTTGTAACGAAAATCAGAATGGCCTTTACATTACTTTTACATATTGTTGTTTTGATGGCAAGGAAATCGTATGTGCTGCTTAAGTCAAGCTGGGTTGGAAATGTTAATTCTAGAAGAATTCCATGAATTTTTTGAGTACCTTTAGGTTATTTATTTATAAATATTTTGAAACGTGTATTTCGATTGTTAGTTAGCAATGATTGATGGATTAAAACTTTAAAAGAATGTAGGAAAAGAGCAGAGCAGGAATTTAAAAGGACACCCTTGCGGGGAGATGCAATAAGTGTGGAGCTTCGTGTAGCCAAATGTTTGAGATGGAAAACTGATTTAGTAAATGTCGAATATTTATACTAGTTATTGGAAACCATTTTCCAAAAATGATTTTAATTAGCCCATCGAATAGTTTTCAAATCATTGCTCCTTAATTATCTTCAATATAAATACGTTCATTATATGTAAAATACTCACGTTTCCGTTTCAGGTTCTACTGTGTTTGAATATTGATTTCAATATATAACTATTTTTTATTATTAAATGTAACATTATCATGAAATTAAGTTATCTAATAATTTCTCAAATATTATTTTTAAAATTTTTAATATTTTTATTACTCAACGTCAGTAAGAAAGTTCTCTTGCCTGTCAATAGAGTCATGGTTGATAGTTACGAGATGGACTAAAATCACTTGTATGAAAAACAACTGACATAATTCTAATAAATATTTACCTTAACTGCTATAGATCGGAAGTAGGTGATAAGCGTTAAAAGAAAAACATGTTTCGACGTTTGCGCGGTTGCTGTAGTTTTTCTCTATTATTTTTGGAATCTAAAATTGTAAACTTGAAATGCTCGAACAAAATGCTAAATTTAAATTTTTTTTATCAATTTTTATAATTTAAACAATTGTATTTTAGGCTATATAACTCAAATTCTGTGCTGACCAACTATATGTACATTTTTTGGTGGGATCTTTAATGGAGAGAACATTAAAAGACTTCGCCCATATGGCATAAGCAGCAAAAGTTTTATAATTCATAAATTTTATAACAATTCGTGTTATTAATGCATTAAATTCACTCGTAAACAAAAGAAAAAGACATTAGTATGAAAATAAAGCACCCTACAATTGATCAAATAAATATTTAAAATCTTTTCCACGAAGTCTTGAAATGATTCTTGCAAAGAAAAACATTAAGTTCGACTAATAAAGTCAACTAATTTTTCATTGTTTACATTATATATAATTAAAATTTGTGAAATTTTATTTTAAAAAATTTTTTGAGTAAATATAAAAGTTGTGAAAAACTTTTTGAATATAATACATTAATAGTACGTTATTCGTATTTCTCAGGGAAGGGTTTCGTTTGTATAAAAAAAGCCATTCATATGAATAAATTCTTACTAAACTAAAACTTAATGACACTTAAATCCTTAGAAAGGGTAAGTGACCGGGGTAAAGGAAAGAGGATTTAGCATATATTTTCTTATCTTGGTATTAATAATAAAATTTATTATAATAATTCCACAATATGCGATTCGATTACAGCGATTAGGGTATCCGTAAGATTAGGGTATCCGTAAGAATGTCTAATCGATTACAAATAGACCTTTATTTACTTTAAACAACTGTATGTATGGCTTTAGAACGTATTTTCACCGCCATTTCTTCATTACACTTTTTTTTTTTAATAGGATCAAACACTCACGGGTTATACCTTATGCGTATGACACGGACATCGTCAGAAAGAAGTGACAAAAGAAGTGGAAAAAGAAAGAAATATAATGGGAATGTGCCCAATAATTAAATATTATGCCTTTACTGATTGAGTTTAAGTATTTTCATTTTTTTTTTTTGTGTCTTGAAACTCTCACGGCCGCAAAAAGGAATATAAAACATGACAAGTATATTTTTAACGGTTGTCCACAAGCACACGTTAATAACGAACGTATTCGGTTCTCCGGTAAGCCGTTTGTTTCGGTTTTACTTCCCCCATTTTTTTAATCGGCTGTAAAGCTCTGCTCGATCTAATTTCATTGAAATGCTGACAGCAAATTTCGAAGTCGGATAAGAGGGCGGGATCTGTTCGGCAAATTAAAATTTTTCTATCCCACACTCTTACCTCTTAAAGTCGGTTTTCTGAGAAATTTCATAACGCTCAACATATTTTTATTTGCATTTTAAAAAAATTTTTAATTATTGCTCCAAATGCAAGATTACGACTTGTGACGTTACAGCAAGGCAAACCAAGAAAATAAGTATTATGCTTCGGAGGGTAGCACGCCTTAATTTTGTGTTATAAAACAATCACCCAATTTTTACTGAACATAATCTGATAACTCCAATAAACGTATAGATCAAGTTTCATCTGGATGTGACCCAATGACTATTGATATTTTTTTGATTTTTTGCTCAAAATGCTCGCAGTTGAAGGCTCATAATTTCCTATGAACGTAAACTAAGCCCATACATGCAAAATTCTAGTTTCCTATCACAACTTTTACTATAACACGGAGGAGAAGAGACACATCGAATCGGATAGACAATCTTATACCAATTACAAAACATATACTTTCGGGGATTTCTACAGCATATTTTTAATGTTACAGAGACAATTACAATATATATGATAATGAATATGCAAATTTAGTGATCCTAAGGTAACGAATTGCATTTCTAATTTATATATGAAATGCATGCTTTGAAATTCCAATTCATATTGTCTTGAGCTTGGTAACGAACTAACTAACTGGTTATCAAGGTCTCTAGGTTTGAGTATTAATTAAATTATTTTGTAAAGCACAATAAATTGTTTGATAAACAAAAAGTCTTGAATAACTTGTTTGCTTTTTTAAAATCTATTTTTTATAAAAAAAATGTAATGAAAAATTTCAAAATAAGTCAAAGCTGGTGGATAAAGTTTTATATGGCTGTGCAATTTTTTAATGATTCACAACTGTTTTAACGCAATTTTAATTTTAATCAATTTTTCATTTGAGGCGCATCAACTAGTTTTGAAAATCGAAATGAAATATATAATGGAGACACACACAATTCCTTCGTGACAACAACATTTTTTTTCCCAACTTTGCGTTTTGTTTGCGATTTTTTTACCAGCCAGTTAGTAGAGTTAAGAGAGTGTGCAAATTTTTCTATTTTGTTCGTAACGTTTTAAACGCATGCAGAATAAAAACTTGTCCTAGCGAATATGCTGTATGTTGTACGATACGCTCCTCGGAGTTTTACGATTAAGAGAAATCCTGGCTGCAGACACAGACAGATACTTGCAGCTGGCCATTATTCCATACATGTAAGATAGAGCAAATGCTCAAAATATTAGTTTGGGGAAAAAGAAATCCATTATTTTTTCGGTAGATGGCTGCACTGAAAGATTTCTCGTAAAGTATCGATCAAACAATTTCATATTTATGCTCGTTGGAAAGGTGACATTTCGCAGTAAAAAAAATTCTTATGCTGTTTTTTGTTTGGTGCATTCAGTTGTGAGTTACAGCGTGTTAAAAATGGAAGTGAACAAAGAGAAAATTCGGTACATTTTACAGTTTTTCTTTGACAAAGGCGAAAATGCAAACAAGGCGGCTAAGATTGTGAATGGTGTTTATGGTTCCGATACTGTAACAGCCAGTTATGTGCAATTTTGGTTTTGTAGATTCCGTTCAGGAATTTTTGATGTTAAAGATGCACCTCGCAGAGGTAGGCCGGTCGTCGAAAATGTTGATAAAACCGGAGAAATGATCGAAGTTGACCGGCATGTTAGCAGTCGTAATATCGCCCAGGAGCTAAAAATCGACCATAAAACAGTTTTAAACCATTTACACAAAGCTGGATTCAAAAAGAAGCTCGATGTTTGGGTGCCACATCAATTAACAAAAAAAAACATGATGGATCGAATTTCCATCTGCGAAGCCTTGGCCAAACGGAATGAGATAGACCCATTTCTTAAACGGATGGTGACTGGAGATGAGAAATGGATCACATACGATAACCCTGTGCGAAAACGATCGTGGTCAAAGAGCGGTGAAGCACCTCAAACGGTGGTCAAACCAGGACTAACGGGCAGGAAGGTTTTGCTATGCATTTGGTGGGACTGGAAGGGGATTATTTATTATGAGTTGCTTCCATATGGCCAAACGCTAAATTCTGATCTCTACTGTTAACAACTGGACCGTTTGAAGATAGCGATTGACCAGAAACGGCCAACAGGAGAGGTGTCGTGTTCCACCAGGACAACGCTAGGCCACACACATATACAGTGACTCGCCAGAAACTTCGGGAGCTTGGTTGGGAAGTTTTAATGCATCCGCCATGCAGTCCCGACTTGGCACCAAGCGATTATCATCTTTTTCTTGCATTGCAAAATTTCTTTAATGATAAAAAATTGAAATCTAGGGAGGATTGTGAAAATCGACTACTAGAGTTTTTTGCATATAGAGACCAGGACTTCTATGAGAGAGGCATTTTGAAGTTACCTTTAAAGTGGCAACAAATCGTACAACAAAACGGTGCACATTGGACCCAAATCGGACAATCCGAAGCATGTTAAATAAAGTCCTGAAGTTCATATAAAAATAATGAATTTCTTTTTCCCCAAACTAATATTAACACTAGCATGTAGAAGAAAAGAAGGGTTTTAGTTTTGCGTGAATTCTTCTTAGTTATTAGGAATGAGATTGCCTATAATCTCTTCGCAAACATTCAAAGTCCTTAACCATTTTCATAAGCTTTTGATTTCTTGGTACAACAATCTCGCTTTCTGCATGGTTTTAAATTAACTTTTACATCATACAGCAGCATTTACGTAAAGTTGGATAAACAAGGAATTCTACGGCGAATAGTTTTCTATCTTATATGCATTTTTTTTTTTAACAACGACTGACGACGGCATATTCTATACGCTAAAACGTTTACAGTAAGAAGCTTTAGACACGCTATATTGCTGGCTAATGGAACAAATTCTAGATGAATCTAAGCAGGTCGATCTGCGCGATGTCTTGGTCGCAAAAACGATGATATCGGCTTGAAATTGGGCGAAGACAATGGAACACATTGATCAAAGGACCAGCATACACTGAGAACAATTCGGTTCGCAGAAGCAAAAAAATTGTATAATGTGCTTATTATTCATAAATTACAACAGACAAAATAATGAAAACTGTAGATAAATAGAAATATGGGCAATCTTACCGTAATCGTGCAAAAATTGAAAAAACTCTGTCACGCCCACTTAATATTATAAAGTATTAAATTTCATTTTGTTTTTTTTAAATCTTTTTGAAATACCGGTAGTGGATAAGGAAGATTCGTCCACAGCGTAATGTCATTTGTTGCATTTTATTTTTTGTTTTTTTGAAAGTGTATTAAGTAATTGTTAAAAACGTTAAAGTTTTACGATAAAGAGGGGAAGAACCAAAATAAAATATTGTGGAAATAAAAAAATACAAAAAAAATAAATAAATAAGTAATATTACAATTTAATCATCAATTTGAAGTATTTTTAAGACTTTGCTCTTATATATCAGTTTTCATATCTCCACTTAGCACTTTAAGTTCACTAACCGAACAAAATTCCTTCGTACAGTTTATCATACGCCTCCGTTCAAAGAAATAGCATACACTCTACATACATAATTATTTCGTAGTCATGGAGGAAGAAAAAGCATCATTATGTGTCTTGCGTTTCTTTTCTCTATGAAAACAAAACATAAAACAGAACAAAAAGCATTATTAGCATTATAAAAAACTACAAATTACGTATCTATACATTTAGCTGCATATGTATAAAGTATATATTTAGATATACATTTATGCATTATGCCTGGCGTACACTTCATTATGCTTCACGAACGGCAAACGCCAATAAAAGAACCCATCATTTATTTTCAGTATGAGATCACTTTGTGCTTCAGTTCAGCGCGAGAATAGAAAAAATCTGGATTTTATGAAATCCAGATCGCTACAAATATGTTCTTTTATTCTTTGCTCGATTAAATATGATTCCAATGCTTGGTCACGAACATACATAGCAGGAATTAAATGACGTTATTATTGCAAAAGTACTTCATTTCACATACAAAACTTTTTTTTTTCTTTTTTTATAATAATATGCGTTTATTATTAAAATTCTAAATACATGACTACGTCTGTTTATATGAGCGCGATTTGAAGACGTTTTTTTTTCCTTTTTTTGAGAAATTCAATGTGCTGACACATTAAATATATGATTACAGTGTAAAGTCCGAAAGAATAGAACTGTAAGTAAAACAATGCCGGAGTAAAAAGGAAGTAAAGGTACATACATGACGTCTACATATAAATTTGTAAGGCACAGTACGTAGTAAAAACAAACAATAGCATCGCATTCATTTTGTGGCGAGCGTTAATGGAGACCATCTTTTCTCTTAACTTCTGAATGGATTCTAGTAAGAATTTAAGTCGAATTTTAGACGAATATTCTACGGACTAATTAAATTGTTGATAAAAACTCATTGTCCCTTATTTTTTTGCTATTCTGATTATTTTTGCCAGCGATTTTTTATGATTTTTAAAACAAGTTCTAGAAAGTGAATCACAGTGGACGTTCTCTTTCCATTTTTGGTGAACGTTAGGATTTGTGTATCATAGAATGGCACACACCGACAATTTTCAGATTAATAAAGAAGGTCAGGTTGGTCGGAAACCACTTATGACTTTCTTTTTTTAGAGGTTCGAAGCATACATGTTTATAAAAATATATATATTATATTATAGTGCGAATAAATCCTTATGGAAAGAATTGAAAAAACCGTCTGCTTGTTTATTATCGATAGGCGTGCTAACTATTGTCTGGCAACCCGCGTTATATCAAATTTTTTGATATCGCCGTTGATAGCTAGCACACTTAAGCTTTAACCTTTTTTTAGTATTATTGGCATATATGATGGAATCGAGCCATTTCTGAAATCTGATCTACGATTTTTTATACAAGAAAGATGAAACTCTATGCTCACTTTCGGTTTTTCATCTCAAACATCCGTTTTTTAAACAAAGCGGATAACACAGCTTAACCAGTTCAAAAGTTTTCGTGCAACACGAATTTGTGGAAGTTATAAGTCTAATATGTGCTCTTCTTCTTGGCAGTGAGTATTACAAAGGTTAAGCATGGTAAGAAGAGTTTAATAGTGCCTCTATGAACCGTCAGCTCTTCAAACATGCACATATTCGATTTGTGAAGCTAGTTATCAACGGTAATTCTTATTGCAAATAAATATAAAATTTAAGCTGTTAATCAGTTTACAAACAATATATCGTGTAATATTAGTAAAGTTTAATTTACAGGCATATTCCCCGCCAAAAGCCATCTTGTCACCGTTTTCGTCATTTTGCATCAAATTTGGCATTCCGAAACTCTTCAATATCAGTTTTGCGCTAAAACAGAGTTGTCAGTTTATGAACAGTTCATTGACTAAAGGGCTTGTCTTATTCGATCAAAAACCATATCTTAATCGACACATGAAGCTCCTTACGTAAGACTAGATAGGTGGTAAGTTTTTTTAAACGTTGGTCCAAAAAGCTCGAAGATCCTTATGTTACCAAAAAGTCACACATGAGCCCAGTCAGACCAATACTTGGATATGTCTACGTTGTGTGGTCTCCTTTCTGTCGATGCAAGTGTCCCGTTGCGCTAGATGCGCACGGCTTTTTTTTCTTTTGTTTATTTATACACAAATTCAATTCTTTTTATTTTATATTCATTTTTTATTCTTCTTATCTCTTTATATATTTTGTACTAGTTTATTCATAATACTTATCATAGGATTTGCTTCCAAAATTTGGTCGAATTTGGCTATTAATTTATTTTAATTGAATTTATATAAAAACTAAAAACTCGTAGCTTTACAAAATAGAGCAAAGGGGAGATAAATTATTTATGTATTATTTTAATATAAAACTTCTTATCCCCTATCCTCTAATGATAAACCAACAAGTTAATAATAAAAAATTAAGTTTTTTATAGGCCTACGTTTGCTTATTTTCTACACAATTGCATAAAAACTTTAGAGTTATTTTTTTATATTTTCCTTCCATTTTTAAAAATTTTTCTCTATTTTGCCATAAACTTTGTTAGTATAATAAAAGTACTTAGGGATCTGCTCAAGGGTAGGGCACAAATATGTCATGTTTTGTGTGGTATCTGCCAAACATAGAATAGCAAAAAACCCACTAAAAGAGGACACAAACGGTTTTACGGTTGTCTGGTAGAAAAAGGCTGTCAAGAAAATAAGAAAAAAGGTTTACTTTTTTTCAACGACCCTTGACAAACACATTTCATTTAAAAAAATCCCTAAAACTATGCAAGGCTTTGCGTATTTGATCACCTAATCGAAGTATGTCTTTTATTTTTCAATTTTTGTTTCTATTGCTGAAGTTTTCAGTGCAAAGTCCGTTAACGATTTTAATATTTTTAGAAAAATAGCGAATACAAGTTACCTAAATAATAATGAATTAAATTTGTCAAGAATAATGTTTATCTCTCATGTGTGGCTTATGAGCTGTGGAAATTAACAAATAAATAAATAATACAGAATAAAACAAAAAGTTGTTATTAGGAGGAATATGGTGTAAACCTTTTTCCCCTTTTACATGAGTGAATTAATAGAAACACGCTTTTAATAACCACGCTATTGAATGTGCACCGTTATTTTTCGCCATCAATTGCACATTGACAATATACATTTTATCAGCACGAATGTATAATATTCAAATTCAATTTATCAGTAAATTGAAGAAGCAGAAGGAAGAGAAAATAAACAAAAAACAAGCAATATTGCATAACTATTTCCTTTATGAAACAACGCTAGAAAACAACGAATAAATTAATCGGACAAATAGGGAGTTCAAAAGTTGCAAGGTCAAACTAATTAGAAAAATGAAAACGAGCCGTTCAAGTAGTTTTTTGTTTTCTGGTTGGTAGTAATTTATCACAAGTTTTTGAGAGTGGTGTTAAGTGCAATATTATGTAACGTTTTTTACATTTAGTTTATAAGTAAATTTATTTCCAATTGCTATTGGGCTTTTTGAATACGCTTTACATATGTCGATAATTGTAAATTGCTTTGATTAGATTGTTCGTTAAACAATTGGAATTACCACACTAAGAGATAGGCGTCATAAAATGCGTACACATTTCTGATCAAAGTGAGATTTAGCCACGATCTTTTTTTGTTATTCTATTATACATTTGTTATAATTCTACAAGTTCCACACATTGTCTTACAAACTTGACGTATACATAGGATGGATTGACTTTTCCAAATCGAATTTAAAATTGAAGCCCGTAAGATTCAAAAATTGTTGTATAAAGTTGAAAGAGATATGAGAGTTTGTTAATTATGCACGACCCATACTTTTGACTATTCTAAAATTTAATAGACATATATACAAAGGTCGAAATTTCAAAGGTAAAAACGTTTGACGTTTCCGCCATTAAACACATTTAAAACATATCGTTTTTGTTGACAATAGGGAGTTTTTGAAGTTCTCCTCAATCTTATCTTAATGTAACAGGCAATAGTTAAATGTGCAATATGTTGTAGTCAATATACAATTGTGATAATAGTTTTCAAGTCAATTTTTATTGAAAATTGCTCAATTTTTTGGTTACTTTTTTTTTCTTTTTTTGGGATATCAAATATGAACTGTGTATGTTGAACTTTGGTAAATGCAAGTAAATATGTAACAAAAAATTAGTTAAAGAAAGGATTATGAAAATTAAGAAACGTTAATAAAAAACAAAAAAAAAAAAAAATGGGCTTATGGTTAAAGAAAGTGCGTATATTCCATAAAATTTTTTCCATGATAAGACACAGATAGGGCGTGCATTAACGCTAGAATTACCGGGTACGTCATTGTGACACATTTTAATTTTTGAATTTTAAAAACGTGATTAACAAGTATGCAATGATGCAAAGATTTTTTGGGGACTTTTGTCTATATGAAAAGAACTTCAATGTTTTTAATCACTTGCTTTTTTTCCGTTGTAGTCTTCGGGATGCTGATGAGATGCAACTATTTTTAGGGGTAAACGGGTAATTTTCATCCTTTGTTTTTATCGACTGTGCTCTGTTTTTGCGCTCGTTTTATTGTATGAGGAATAAGCATTTCATAAATTAGAACTGATTGCACAAAGACGATTTCGTAAGCATTACATTAAATATATACTAAATGCTAGATACAAATTCGCAGATTCATTCATTACTCTCAATAAACGTGCTTCTAGGTAATTTTTTCACCAACAATTAATGCGGCTAATATTAAAAACCAATTTAGTTCAGTATTCACCCCGTTTTTGCAATTTCCTTAAACTCCGTTATTCCATGAGCAGTTGTTTGCGCTGTTTGCATTTTTACTTCCTGTTACGAAAATCATTTTAAAGCGTTCAAACTACCCCTTGCTAGCAAACAAGTGACGCTCAATTTTTTCCGTTCTTGCGAAAATAAAACCCTCTTATGGAAGTGATGTAATGCATCAGGCTTGTCTATACTTCGTTATACTTTCTCGCTAATCCGACAATTTTGGAAGTAGGATATGAGTACTCGAAGCGATACATATAATTTTACGAAAAGTCTTGCCAAATCAGACTAAGAAGAAATCAGGTTTTACTAATTCTTCTCCGTTTAAGATAAACAATAGTTCCACAAACAATAATCAGACCCATGTGTACTTAGGAATATTTATAAGGTTCAGTTAAGAGTTTGCTTTAAAAATGATTGCGTTACCAGCATGTCTAGGATGGGCGAAAAACTTTTCCATAAGATGACACGATAACCACTATTTATATAAAAAATAGTATAAAAGCCTTTAACCATCGACGGTCCTCGTTATCGGGATAGATCAAATATCACAAAGTTTATGCTCGACTTCTGCAAAATTCTTGTTTTTTTTTTGTTACTACTTTAAAGCAATTTAAGTTTAATAATGTTTTTTTCGTTCATTGCTACTAATTTCCTGAGTCTTTTAATAAATTGCTCTTTAACATGCAAAGCAAATTATTTGAGGAAAAAAAAAGTAAACGAAAAACTATATCTATGTATACCTTCATGCAAACATATACAAGCATTACTTATGCATTTATTATAAAAACGTGTATGGCTCGACTCCCTTTTATGTTTGAACAATTTTTTAGGGGTTAAGTTCAATGCAAAATTATAGCAAAAGAATATGTATAAGCAAGTGCTATGCATGTATACAAAATGAACAGGAAAATACGTTATGGTTACACAAAAAACTTTGTATTAATGTCCGCAATGTGAAAAAAACTCTACCATCATGCTTGACCTTTACTAAAAATAAGAAAAAAAAAAAAAAGAGTCAATGAACGTTTGAAAGCTATGCCTGGCTTACAAAGGCGTATAATAATAAAAATACAAAGCAAACAAAAATACCAAAAGAGAATTAGAAAAATATATTTTCTGATAGGATTATTTAAGGTTGATTGATTAGAAAAAAGACCAAACGAAAAAAACCAAAGGGTTTTTTCTTTTATCAAATTTAAATCGCAAACTAATGCGTTATTTATTCAAAATTAAACTAGCATTGCTCTTCGAAAGTATCAGAAATTATGGACTTCCGTATCCTTATAAATCACTTAAAGATCATAACAAGCAACTTTAATAACTTGCGATCCAAAAATTCGAGCGAATTCCCCTAATTAGAAGGATTTAGTTGAGCAAAAAAAAAAAAGATAGAAATTCTTGATACATACTTGGTTGCTAGGGTTCGAATTTGCAGATAGGCGGACATGACTAAACTGCGTCAGAATTTTTTGCTTATCAACGATAAAACTTTAGAGTTCTTGAAGGTGTAAAGAAACAATTGGCGATACATTAAACATTAACTTAATATAAAACCTTAAATAAATGATATAATTGCAGAGGGAGGTTTGCAATAAATTTTAGTAAAATATAGTTAACATCGGATATTGCACCATTTTCCAAGAGAGAGCATAGCGGATGTTATAGGACCCTGAATAAAATTGTGGATTATCCGTCCGAAAGTGCGCAGCCTCTTCGCGACAATGTAAGATATACCACTGCACCGCAACAATTACAACAGGCACTTTAATTTATATACAACTGAATTACATGAATGTTAAATGAGAGTTGGGGCAACGCAAAAGGTTACTCACGTGTTTTTAAAATAAAAATTCTTTTCACTCTTTTAAACAAAATGTTATGGCCCATTTTGTTAACGATCTTACTGTGTGTTGGCCATGCACGTACAAGTTTTATCGGGTTTATGAGATTAGCAAAAGAAGCAATGAAAACAGTCCACGATATCTAGCACCTTAAGGGAGCATACTTTGAAATTGTAAGTGTAGCCATTTCAAAAGATAAACTCAATGATTATGGCTTAAAATAGATCCAAAAAATATGTGCATTTTCGTTGGAAGTCTACTACAAATTGTAAATAACTAATAACAGATTTTTTTTGTGTTGTTTGTTCAAAAAAATATCGCTCTTTTTCAAAACTAATAAGATGCAAAAGAAAGAAAAGCTAATTTTTTTGTAGATGAGGTCACAATCATGGATTGAATGACGGTTGTCTTCTGACTGGGTTGATTGAGTTGAGATAATGTCACTATTCATGCTGGTAGAGCAAATATGCCAGGGGTGATAAGAAAAGCGTGTGCTTGAAGCGCAGGTGTCGTGAACGAAAACGCAGCTCCCAAAGTCAATTACAGATTAGTTGGCCGCATAGCCCAGCCAAGTTTGTCTTAACGCTTTCAAATCTCAGTATGGCAGACTGTACCTATCCATAGCTGTAGCGAGTGCTCAGTTCTTGAAGGCGTAATACCTATACGTTCTAATATACCTAATATATGTACTTGACTGCAATCACGCCATAACTTTTGCCCCACTTCTCTCTTATTGCCACCATGTCACATACACAAGGGACATCCTCTGTCACTACAAAATAAAAGGAAAAAAAAACTTTATTTAAAAAAAAAGTACTCTCTTTTTGTCATAAGCAGAACTGTGTCTCTAAAAATTTTGCAAAAAATACGAAACGTGCATCCGACTTCGGTTCATGTCACTTGTGCCCAAACGTTGTATATACTCAAATGTTTAAATCCAATACACCCCAAGCACTGGATCTAGCCCATAATAGGAATTTCGTTTAAGTTTTAGCGGCCATTTGAAACTCATTCAGCGCATGATTTACATTGATTTTTTTTCATAAACCTATCTCTATTGCTTTTCCTAGTGGTTGCACACGAAACACCTGCTATTTACTTTGGTATGTTTCTCCACCCTAAAAGGATATATGTTTTGCATACACTTTTGGGTAATATTTTATAAAAAAATATGTTGTACTGCTGTCTAAGTTTGTTTCATAATAGAAAAAAAAATAAATGCAGAACCGTACGCAATGACAACAGCAACGAATATGTGCAAACAGACGTAATGTGCACTTCCGTTTAACACCAATCGAAATTGGTTACACTCAATTACACTCAATGATGATTTATACCGAATTATTTAAAAGGAAGATACAAAAATGTATTCTATGTGGATATGAAGCATTTTAAAAGAAAAAGGGCTTAGAAACGAGAAAACAATTAAGAAATAAATTATTTCAATTTCCTATTGCTTCTCTTTATTATATTTTGTCTGCTTTAGCTGAAGTTCAAGTTTTTCAATCGTGTAGTTTAATCATCTTTCGATGCAATTATATTATTCATTCCATTCTGCGACTTTCTTCCTCCTAACAACAAGCTTACCTTAAATGTTATGTGCCAGCCAATAGAAAGGGAAACCTTAGATTGTTCATTCACACGTGTATTGGACTGATTTTATGGATTGTTTTGAGGTTAAACAACACCTTGACTTGCTTCTACAGTATATGTATATATATTGAAATAATTCAATACATCTACAAACAAATATACAATTTTTAATGATGATGATGATGATGATGATGATGATGATGATGAAGATAATGCCGACACCGTTCAAATTCTTTACTATTAGCTAACTGCACGTATGTACGTACCCAGTTACGTGTATGCAACAATTGACACAAATAGATAAAACGAAAATCTCTATTAGCAATTGTGTGCAATAATGGCAAAAAAGAAAATGAGAAACAAATAAAAAAATGAGGTAAGTTGCAACAATTGGTCGAGTATACATATATATATATATATATATATGGGCACATTTAGTTTTTTTTTTTTTGTTGTTGTTGCTTTTATTGCTATTGCTTGACAAGGTTGTACTAATTACCAACGGTATGCGAAAAAATACTATTTAAAACTATTGCTTTCCCCGGCCTCACAAGAAAGCAATACTTTCTGTAATGACGACCAATAGTCAATGCCGCTAGTTAGTAGGACAAGCCAATGTATAGAAAAGAAAACGAAATTAAACACAAATCTAGAGAGAATGAGATATGTATTTGTAAATAAAGTTATACAATGCAGCGAGTCGTAGGTGCATAGGAATACTGATGTAGACGAGTATCTGTTACAATATTGCATTGATAACCTAAATGCTTAACATCCACTAACTATGATATACGACCACGAGTTGTTTTTATTTTTAAAGCTTGCTTGAATCTGGACACTATTCTTGCATCTATTATACGGCATATATTGATTTTATAAAACAATTTTGATACGTAGAAATATGTAATCTTTGGAAATTCCAAAACAAAGAATATTTATTGCTGGCGATTGAGCAATGTCTAGCAATTCTTTGAAAAGGGCAACATCCATCTAGATTTTTGAGAAAATCAATTTGTTTTGTTTCAATGGTATTAAAAGATGAATTTGGGTGTGACAAGATTTTAAATGATCCAAGAAATTAATTTTTCGAATGTAGCTGTTCAGCAGTATACGAGTATTTTGAAACATTTCACAGGTTTTTGACGAAACACAATTTTTTAAAGAGTTCTATAACATAACTCGAACGATTTCAATTTTTTTCCTTGGAATATATTGCAATTCGAATAATAGGAATAGCATTCTGAAGCTCAGTACGCAGGGAATTTTCAATAGGTTAATTGAAACATTATTTATTGATAATATCCGTTCGGCGTGACCGTCAAAAGTTATTATAGTTTATCAACTAACTTAATGAAGAATGGTGTTCGAGAACATGAATATTTCCGATTATCAATTTTTCTATTTACGAATCCAGGCTGAATGCAGTCTTTTCAAAGAAAGGTAAATTTTTTCCGTTGGGGGCATTGCACACGCGCTTGTCGCTAAGCCTACACTTTTTGTGCTCAGCCATTAACGATCGACCAAAACGAGGGTTAATAACTGTCACTCGTTGGTCGTCTTTCTATGCTTTATATTATAATATTTACATGCCGTGACACGTGTTCAACTCTATTTTCAATAGTTTCTCGTTAAAGGGAACATAGATTGGTGTTGTCCAAAAACATAAAACACAAGGTGAATCGTGACCTTTAGCTATTTTCTTCATAGCAGATATCAAAAAAAGTGCGATAAATGATAACTTTAACGTTAGTCGCACCGACTGCAAATGACAGTGAAAGAAAGTCTTTTCTAGCAAAGTCTTCAAAAAAGCCACCGATGTCTTTTTGACGTAAAACAAATCATTGAAGCATATTGTTATACACGACATTATATTTAATAGGGTATATACAATATACGCACATAATATTTTACTACAATTCTCACTATGATAGCCTATACTTTACCTCTGATTGGTGTGCAGCCACAGCTACAATGCGCACATTGATCAGTCGAGCATACTATATGAGTGCATCGACCACCATTTAGCCCTCCCATTTCCCATTTTTTTCTCTCTAACCATTATCGTGTTACTTACACGGAACATCCACTGTGTTACTGCTCATTGAAAAACAGAAACCTTAAAAAAAGATGTGTTTATATGTGTGTGAGGACTTTAGCAGAAGAGATCCTTTAATTAGTAAGCTAACATAGCGAATGACAGGAAAAGGCCGCCAAATATTAATGACAGTTACATCAACCTAGAAACAAAAGTATTTGATTTTTTTTTTTGATAAAGTTCCCTTTACTTCTTGAACACGGTATTATGCTATCCTAGCCGTAAAAATTGCTTACTTATAGAAATAAAATTGTGTCGTCTTTGAAATGATAAATTCAGCGTATCATGTGCGCAAAATCATTTTTATAAAGAAGTGTATAGTTTCAAATTTCGTTCTGCAGCATTTCGCTTAGCGGCCATAATATTAACAACATAAACTTCAAATTCGATACATGACTAAATTGAATTATTTTTCTATTCTCCATGGTAAACAAATGGTTCTTTGCTTCATATGTTTTTCGCCTTTTTACAGTCTTAACAACGCCTCTTGAGAGAAACAATTTTAAGAAATATTATGACGACTTAAAGCATAACAGAAAGGGGAAGCAAAAAAATTTATAGAGGAGTTTTCGTGGTTGTACGAAAAAAATGCGGACATTAAGAAATAAGAAGAAGAGAAATAATTCAAAAGCAAATAGAAAATACACTGAGAGAAAAATTTTACGCCTGGCTTGAAAAGAATTTTTTATATTCGCCTTAACGGGCTTCGCCTTTTGTAGCGGCAAACTTTTGTTATGATTGTTACCTGCACATTTCTTCATTGTGCATATATATGTAATATTAGATTCAAAAACGAAACAAGAGATTTTCATTTTATTTCACCAAAACAAAACGAAAAATCAGGTAAATGCCATTAGTACGCGATATTTAAATGAAATGAAATCTCTTAAAAATCTCTGCTGCAAAAGACAGACAACTGCCACATTGAATGATTACCACGATAAAGTGATAATTGTATGTTACTTAAAATTTTAACTGAATGCCAACTGAAATTTTGTTTTCATATAATCCGTTTAATATCGTTCCTGAGCATAAAACACAGTTTTACATAACTACTGAAAATATCCACTATTATTAATATACGATACTTCAGAATCACGAGTTCTTCTATCTTCTTTGTAAGAAAAATCTTAAAAAAAGTTACGTTCGACGGGGGCCGAGTCGCGCATACCCCGCACTATGATTTTCGCATTCTACTCTCCAAGTTCTTTTGTTTGATACCCATATAGCTAGTATTATTAAGAGAAAATCAATCCACCAGATCGCGGTGCTTGCTATATTCATTTTAAAATCAACCCATTCTTAGGCAGATAATATATCTACATTTGCAGAGTGTACAACATAGTTTTAAACATTTTGCCTTGTTTGCGTTATAATAATTAAGCATAAAACCTCAAAAAAGTGAAAACAATAAAATTTAACCAATTGTAACTTTTTGTGGGCATAACAGATTTTTTTCATTGTTGAACGTAAAAGGTAAAGAGTAGGTTGTTTCGTAAATTAAATGCAGAAAATTTCAGCTTTCTAACTTTTACATTTTCTGAGTAACGAGCAAAAACCCACAAATTTTTGTTAAGAAAAACGGAGTTGTTTTCAGTTTACGCTCCACTGCGGATTGCTGCTCTGATCAATTTGGCCGATTTTCAATACCATCCTGCGTGCAAAATTTCCAAGATAGAAGACGACATCTTCATTTTTGCGATCAGGGGAGTGCCAAAAACAAACACCACACCGACACACAGACGGGCAGACATGGATAAATCAACTCGCAATTTCACGCTGATCAGGAATATACACACTTTATAGGGTCTCTGAAGCTTTCTTTTGGCTGTTACATACGTTATGAAAAAAAAACCAAAATGAACATACCCGCCACCTTACAGTGGTGCGTATAACAAGTAAGGAAAATTATATTCGATTGTTACTGACTCTTATACACCTACCACCGTTATCTTGAAAGAGACAAGAAAAAGGAAGACATAAATTTTCATGCTCTATAAAATGAAGTGGGCGCAGCTGATTTTTTCTATTTTCAAAATAAAAGCTTTGTGCGCATGCGCTTGTGGGCGTTCTACACGTGTGCTCGGGAAAAGTGAAATCACTTCCAAATTTTTTTGCAATTTTATAGACGATATCTTAGATTTCGCTACTGGGAGAATGTTCACCGCAAATACTACACAGTTACGCAGGCAGACGTATGGACAGACGAACGGGCGGACATGTTTAGGTGCATTGCAAATTTGAAACGGACCAAGAATTTATACGCTATATGGGCTTATTGAGAAAAAAAAGAAGAAGTTTTGCCGTACAGTGATAGTGATTCCAACCAGACGTAGCGAAATCAACATCACTCTATTTGTAGTTGTGGATCGCATAATAAAAATGAACTTTATGGGATTCTTCGTTGCCTAAATCCCTGTGTTGCAAAGATTTGAGTAATCCATCGCGTAATTATATAAAAAAAAATATAAGTGAGTATACCCCAACCCAACGCAATGATAAATAGAAAATAATAGAGAAATATAAAAAACTTAGTATTTATTTTCTTGTTATATAAAAAATATATGTTACACTGACATATTAGCATAGAAACTGTCTGTAAATCACGGCGGCAAGGACATGTTTACTGAACATTAACATTAAAACACAGACAGACCCCCAATTCATTGAATACAAAGAAAATAAATGAAGAATTGTTTGCACACGTAGGCAAAACTGTTAATAAATACGGAAGTATCTGTAAAATAACATTTACACACACTCTAATGTAAATATAGAAAACGAGTGAAACACAATAAGCACAAGTAAGAGGTTAAAGTACCCACTTTACGAAGTCGTCGCCATATCATAGCAGGCTTAAACCTATATACAATATGACAGCAACCAGAATGATGAATAAACGGGCGAAGGAATTAATAGGGAAATAGGATGAATGGCAAAAAAACAAAATGCTTGTGATTTTTCATGTTGTGTGTGTGTATGTCAGTACGTGTGAATCTTTTATGTAAAAACTTTTCCTTTGGCTTCCTTTTATAAACTTTCATAGAAATGTGCAGACCTTTTAATACACGGCTGGCTAGCGAATAAAAAACTTACAGAACTTTGTAAAGATTGTTTTCCTTCTCTCTTTATATTTTTGGAGTTAAGCTTTTGTTTTTATACACTTGACTTAACCCAGAGCAAATAATTCGTGAACCTTAACGAAAAGAAAAAAAAAACTGAAAGCCGGATATTTGAAATTACAAAGCTCTTTATAAATGTTAAAAAAATATATATATAATAATAACAAAAAAAAAGTATATTAAAAATAATTTATATAGATATCAAAAACGTTTGAAATGAAACTAAAACTCATCAATTCTAAGCTATTCTTTTTTATATTTAACAGAAAAAATACTTCCATCTATGCAGATATTACATTACGACCCATACCTGCTTATAAATAGAATTTAAAACGTGTCTAGCATACCATGAGCATCTCTGCACTCCCATATATGCATTTCAGTTCATTTATTTCTTCCATCGCGTACAACGAAAAAAAAAAATTATTATAATGAAAAATTTTTTTACATATACTTGAAAGCAAACACACGCTGCAATATAGAACGAAAACGGGATACAGCGGAAAGAAATAGCAAAAGAAGAAACTCATCGACAAAGGTAAACATTGATATTAGAGCTACGTTCGCCAGGAGGCACAATCTTGGAACTTCTTAAGTGAATAAATATACAAAGTATATATGATACGCTACATTGGTGATCTTAAGCTTCGAGCTTCTAAGTTTCAAGCTGAGGCATGCATATTGAAAAAGTCTTCTTTATTTATTTCACTTCTGAAGACTTGAAGATAATATCTAAGTAATTGTCTAATACGTAACCCTATTCTGCTTATACGCTTCGAGCTAGAGGCCTTTAGTATGCTGGCAAAATTATTTCTCTTATTCTATTGTATTATTGACAGACAATTTTTGTATGTTACTAATGCAGTGAAAAACGCAGTATATCTCCATTCGTTCATGGTATATATAAAAATGGGGTTACGAAACGCAAACTTTACTTTTCCTTAATTTTTCAGTTCAAATTAAATAAAACAAAAAAAAACTTCCTTTAAGCGTGAACTATGCATGTTCTTCAAATTTCGACTGCAGCCGCCACGGCACAATGATAATCCTATAAGAGCCTATGCGGTTTTATTATATAAACTGCCATGTGCTTACATTTTTTTTACGGTATATATAAAAATCAGATTGCGCCTGCAGTTATACATGATAACAATTTTAAGTCCTTTAAGTAGAATATATGTGACACGTTCACATGCAATTATATGTACGACACGTACCAACACCTCTCCGTTTATATGAAAAATTGATCCGTTACACGACAACGTCTCGATTTTTTTTAGTGTAAATGGAAAACTGAGCAACTTATGTAATTTGGTTAAGTATTGTTTTTGCTGCGATAAAATAGAAATGTTTTTTTTCGTTGGGTTCTCAATTAAACTCAATTTGTTCATTGCTTCTTGTCAACTCGCTTTTCATATCAATATCACATAATGCAAGCATAGGGATAAGTGTAGAGTAAATATTATAAAATCTGTAACTAGGCCAGTTATAAACTTTACCACATAATGTTAATTATCTACTAAGTCTGATCGATCGCACTGAGGGGTAAAGGAATTTTGTCCAAGGACATGTAACAAGTACCCGTTAGCTCGGTTCTAGCGCATCACATATTTGTTGAATATAGTCGAAAATTCTAGACATTTTCTGTACTATATTTTTCATTCAGTTTCGACTTGTCCTCTTCGCATTTATTATCTTGAATATTAATACGAAAAGATAAGAAGCAACTTCCAAAATTTTTTAATAATCGCCAATAAATTTGGGAATCACATTTGGTTTCAAAATAGAGCGCATCTCATCTAAATTTCAACGATTCTCACACAAACCGATTCCATATTTTTATAACCCATTTGCTGCGGTCTAGCTGATTTAATTAATTATAATTAAAGCCACAACTTAAAGCAGTGAACCAGAAGTTACGCGATTTTGAGGTTATAGTTTAAAAAACAGGATAAAATTATTAATTTTTTTGTCAATAGTGGCCGGCTGAAAGGCATTCAAAATTATTTGATGAGTGCAATAAGAACAATTTTAAATTCGAAATTCGTTCCTAGCAATATTGTAAATCCGTAAGGATGATGTGAACAGCGACAGACAGGTCTAAACCTACTCAACTTTTTACTTTAGTTAAAATTATGTGCAGAATACAATATGGGATCTCTCTCGCAGATCTTCTCAACAAAAAAATTTAACAAATCTTAATATTTACATCGTAAAACAGCATACTTTTGAAGGGGGACACAAGGGACAGGAAGGGAGCATTTCAATTTATATTTTTACCTTACCTATCCGGCTGAATTTCTTTTAACAAATACTTAGTAGATAGAAAGTCAAAGATGACGTTTAAGATTTGTTAAGAATGTACGCATTTTTTAATTTATATTTCTTTATGCTATAAATGGAATACCAAAATTGGTACATTTTTATTCCGTAGTGTTGCATAGAACAAGTATACAGATCACGACATTAAAGGTAGAATCAGCTGAAAACCCACAACAATGACATGCATTATTGTACATCAGCTTAAAGATTGAACAAATATTGATCCGAAAGTGTAACTACGCCATTCGCAACCAAAATATATTCCACCGCAGCAGGAATTTCGATCAATTTCATTAAATTAATAAATGCTTAAATTCGTAGAGTTTAATATTAAAGTTTTTTATAAATTTGCAATATTCATTCAACTGCAATATATTATCGTACTAATAATAATTATACCGCATTTATATTTAAACCGATAGTAAAAAAACAATAATTCACAAGCAAGTGAGCTTATATCCAATCTTTCCACGTATCTTATTTATCGTGTGACCGTTCAAAATTTTCATCTTCACTAATGGGAGAAACGTATGTGCAAAACGCACAATAGCAACACGAATATAAAGTGGATAAGAATCAATTTTTTCAAAAGTATAAATATATTCCCATTAAATCATATACTATTTGCAAACATTATAAGATGTTAAATTGATCAATTGTCTTCTATTTTTCATTGTCCGATAAAACAGGGCGCATCATACATCAAAGGGGATACGGAATCCATACATCCTATTCCCTCGAAGATGACAACAAAATGATATTGAGTGGTGGTTAATACGAAGCAGAGACTTAAGATTTTTGATGCCCTGTATAGTAGACAACATAAAAGAAATCCAAGAACATAATCGGAACTTTTGCTAACTATCTTTGATCTCGATTCATCTCACGAAATGCATGTTTTAACCGTGGTCAGCATAATCCCTGGAATTGACGACACTAAGCTTTTAGCTTTGCAATCATCTCAAACAACGAATATATGCAAATAAACAGCTGGCGCAAGAACAAAAAAACGAAAACAAAAATCATAATTCCAGCAGCATTAAGATGTCCAGTGGCTCAAAATATGTTTTGGTAAGAGCTTCAACGTTCGCTTTGCATTATAATGAACACTATTTTTCACACATTTTGAAAATTTTTCGTAACTTACCATCCCCCGATAATGTTATAAAATGAATGAACATGAACATCATTATAAGCTCGCATGCTTTATAATTTATAATAAACATAATGAAATTTGTGTTAAATTCATTAACGCTTTACTCCTCTACAAATTTATACATGAGCGAGTCAGTTAAACAGACTATGATTTGCGTACACATGTCATTTGAGATGCAAACAGTTGAAATCCATTCTTGTAAATTGAATAAATATTTAATTATTTTCAATTTCAAAAAATGCGTTTAAAGTTAAAAAAAAAATGATGCGAATCGCTTAATGTGACAAGGTAAAATATATTAAGAAATAAAAACTAAGAAATCTTTAAAATTCAAGAAATAATTTATTCGTTGATGCAAGTCCCACATAAATATAAGTTCAGCTCATAGTTACAGAAATTATCAAATGTGATATTGCGATTATCGGTATTGTGTGCACAATTCCCCCTCGTATTTTCTTCGCGAATTTTGATCCCTCCTGTCCAAAATACAATCCCTTTCTGACTATAAACCTGTAACTACACACATTAAATATTTATTTATTTTAATCTGCATAATTTCCATTTGCCAGCCGACTCGCTGAACTTCGTTCCAGGCATGCTAAAAGAAATATATATATATATTTTTTTTTGCTGAGATTAACAGGAGTAAGCCAATAACGATGGCTTACATGTGCCATCAAAAAAATTCTGTAAAATTATTTTATGGAAAAAAATGTCCTTCTTATGCAATTAAAACAAGTGAACTGTCAGCTACGGTGACGGTCACTCACTTAAAAGAAATAAATAAACAAATATTCTATGCGTGTTTTGAACGTCAAGTTTGAAAATCAATTTATGTTCAAATATTTTTCCCCAGTCATTTTTTTCGACGATTTTATGCTCGAAAGTGCCTGCTTTTGACTTTATTTGTTAACAAGAAGGCACCCTTTTTATGCCACACATCCTTAGTAGTGCATAGTATATTAAGTTTGTACGGACGTAGAAGGGCTTGAGACAGACTTACCTTTTATTATAGACAGGCTTAGATCGATTCAGACATGATTCAGAAATTGATTCTCTGATGATGATTCTCTGATTCTGATGATGTTTAGGAATCATTTCCTGAATCATGTCTGAATCGATCTAAGCCTGTCTGTCTGTTCATTTGATTTCTGCCCATTAAAATTTCAAATTACAGGTCGCAATTTTTGAGATACTTTGATGAATTTTCTTACACTGACGAACTTTGATGTAAGGATGACTGCTATTGAAAATGGTTTGAGTCGGACCACGTTTTCGATTGTAATAGTATTTGGATATTTTGAATTGATATGAAAAATTTGGTTCGGCTGGAGTAATAATTTGGAAAATCTCTCATATAACCGTTCCTACGAAAACTGAATCTTTATATATTAAAAGAAATAATTTTTAGTATTTCAAGGTGAAAATTAGTTCATAATATTGAATTGACGTAGAAATCAACCTTACGGAATTTGAATCACGGAGGGATATTTTCTGGATACCACCGCATACAAAGATTCCTCCAATATGCGGGCTTTCCTCATATAATGGACAATGTTTTATGTGTTATTTCCATTACGAATAAATAACTGTATTATGTGTGCAGTATCTAATCGTCGGTCTTGTCCAAGTAAAACGTTCCTACTTACTTTAGTCTAAAATTGAATCTTTTCGATCAAATAGTCAATATTTTTAAAATTGCAAAAATATTCTCTAGCTATAGGCACTTAGATGGAAGTATTTTGTATACACTACACCATTTGTGGTAGAAGGATATATTACACTTGTAATACACGGGTATAAACAATGTTCAGAATGATTTACTATAGACCCACCTTCAGAATCACTTTCTGCATCGACAATTCTAAGCTTGTCGGCCCCCTGTCCGTCTGCTCCTTATGTATTCTTGAGTTGAACCTACACTTTGCAAGTTTTGACATATTTTGACGAAGGTTGGTACACTAACATGTGTTGACCCAAGTTTCAGATCGGACCATTTTTTCGATCACTTCTCATATAACGCCTTATTTCCAGAAGTCGTTATATGAAAGACTGTATTAATCGAATTTGTGTAGGGTATTTAGTAGTGGAGCGTGGCTCACTATAATGTTTCTATTTGCTTTCTTTTAGATTAAAGTCAGCGTCACCTACGCACGAGTGCTTACTGCACTTTTGAAATTGTGGTCTCGGCTCCCCTGTGGCCATTTTTTAATATTTTTCAAAAATAATGTTTTTTTTAAATATTTAAATATACGCTTAATAACATCATCGAATATTATCATTTTATTAATTTGCTTTTCCATCCGGCAGAAATTGTCATATATACGCTGTTTTTTAGAGTACTTTATGGGAGTGTACAGGCAACGGCAATTTCAAGTCGTCCGCGAACAGGGAGAAATATAAAGATATTCAACTACAAGCATTCAAGTTTTAAAAAATTAGGAAAAATACAAAAATTCCGTCAAGTAGGTAATATTTGAAAAGAACTTTTTATGTTTTTTTTGCTAACAAATTGATTAAATTCAACACTACTGCCCGATAATTACAGACTGCTTTATGAGCTTTCGTTTTATATGCATACCTGCTGATGGGCATCGCTAATATTAATTAATATCTATTCATTTCAATTGTCATCTATTAGCTTAAGAAGCACAACAATTCGTGATGTAATTAATTTGAGAACAATTTTTCTCATATAAAAAAGATGACATCAGTGCGTGAAAATAACTTATAAATAATTATTATTCATATTTTGTTATTCCTCTAAGCTGACAAACTTGTTCCGAAATTATTGCACAATTCATTTGTGTAACTTACACAACTTAACAATGTTCCACCAACAAGGTTCAATAGGAAGAAATTCTTGAAATATTTTTTTATACCCACGAAAGCGATAGAAAATTTTTGATATTTGTATGACTAAGTATCTCAGAAAAATGTAACAGGTCTCCAGTAAATGTTATGATATGATTTCAAATGTGAATATTGTTAGAATTCTAAGATTTTTCAAAGATATAGTTAACTACGTTAAACAGGTATAACATGAAATAGAAAATATAAAACTGGCGAGCATTGTGAGCCTTTGTTTATGCAAAGTTTCTTCTCTCATTAGTGTGCGAAGCGAAAAAAAATATATTGTGTTTCAATTCCATCATTGGCGCCTAATAAGAAAGGGAGAGAGAGAGAGAGAGAGAGAGACATTTGTGAAGCTAACTAAAGAGAATTCTGTTCATTGCAGATTCTTTTCTACTTCATATTTTACTTGCGTTTTAATTCAACTAATCTAAAAATCTCTCAGATATAGTTTTCAATGGCTAAAGTTAACCTTAATTATTTAGAAAATGTTAAGTTTTTTGCTTAATGTGCGTAAGTATTTAACTGAAAATTATGTTAAATATATGCTAGCGAAGTAAACAGTTCATGATTGCTTAGTTAAGATAATCGTACGGTTATAAGAAAAAAAGCAAACTTTAAGAGCAATAATGAAATGAAATCATGTCTCAACATAACACTGCCTATTATTATATTTGTATGAAACGATTTATATAGAAAGTATCACTAAAAACATCTCTTTTGAAGTATGTGCTTTTGCTTTTATATATATAAAGATGTGCTTTATATGCCCACATACTCCACAAAGTGAACTCGGAGAACGCACAAGAAAATTATCTATTATACATATTCCTTTTCCCCAAACCTTCATATGTCTACATGACGTAACTCATATGCATACCGAGTGAATTTCATTTAAGTATAACAAAAATAATATATACAACATGCACACAATGTTTGTTTGTTCACTGCCACAACATGTGTACTGACAAATTTATACTCCGATGTTTCAACTTTTAAAAGGAAAATAAATAACTGTCTGCTTGTTTAAATTTAAATAAACGTTTATCAAAACCAATGTAAATTTTGAAAGCTAAGAAAGGTGAATCCGGTACGCGAAAGCAACTCCCTTTAACTTAATTTTTTTTTTTTTTCTGTATCGGTTTTCATTTAATAAATTCTGCAGGTGTTTAATTTAGTTCTGTTTAAATAAAGTGCACCACGATAACGTTAAACCTGCCCAGCTAAGTCCTCAAAAAAACTACTAATTAAAATGTGAAAAGCCGCATTGTTCTTTTATTTTTTGTTGCTACAAAATTCTAAAGAAGGGAAAGAAAAAGCTTACATAGTAAAATTAATTCTTAAATTTTTGCTTTGGATGTTGTGGTTAATTGAAAATATTTGTGCATTTTTTCAAGTTTATCCTCTTATTTACTTATATTTTCTATCTCCGATTCCGGTCCGCACATACATAAATTTATTGTTTGTTAGAATACCTATGAATTTCTAAAACAAAAGGAGTTAAGCAAAACAGAACAAATCTTATCGACAATAACTGCTCTTCAAGGAGTTCCCGATGTGATAAGGTAAGAGAAATTTTTTAATTTGGTCTAAGCCTCTTATTTTAAGATATAACTCGTATTTTTTCACATTAAGATACTTATTTACATATTTAACCGCACATGAAATACACTATTACCAAAACACAATTAAGAACAAGTAATATTTCCATGGGAATGAACCTCGTTATAAAGCGACCAGTCGCGAACTCGTACGCGACAATTCGTACGTTTTTCGTGATAACATCTACCAAATTTTTCTTTCTTAATGTTTTAGTTTCCTACCACTTATTGCTGTTGTTTGTACGTACACGCATCCAAACTTCATCTGCGGATTTGAAACATGTACGTATATAAATTTTATATTTCGTATTGCAATTTCCTGTCTGAGTTCTTACGAAAATTGGAAAACATACTTTAGACTTTAGATAGTAGAACATGTGTACAGTATATGAAGTATGTCCTAAAGAAGGAAAATCCAAGCGAACATTCGCGGCGTGTCATCGAGCTGCCGGTCGAGGAAAACGATTAGCAGACAAGCAGATTAACGGATTAAAAATGAAGCCATGGACCTAAAAATGTACATAAATAGATTATTTACGGAAGGCAGAGACAGTCGGAAAAGAATATTTGAGTCGAAAAAAATATTAGAGTTGAGGAGTCGAGAGTATTGCCAATTAAAATGTAAATAGTCCAACCTTTAAACAAAATGATTGTAAATAAAAGTGTCTTGTAGTGAAAATGTGGAAGTGTATTTTTTCTATTATAAAGTGTATCAACGATCTAGTGATATGAACTGTATCCGAGAATATCGAATTTCCTAACAATACATAAGACGCTGTTGTCGTGCTTATTTAATTCTAAACGTTAGTTTGCCAAAAAATAATAATTCATAGATTTTCTGCATTCATGGCACGAGCAAGCATAAGTTTATCATTCCATTTCCAACAACCAAAAATGCAAAACAAGAGAATCTACAAGGCGTTCATAGATCCAAAGTGTATGAATCGATTTAATGATGTTGAGCAAATAAAGCATCTGATTAATTCGAAAATTTTCCCGCAGTTCGATTAGTATTTGACGATCACGGAGATTGAGGCCTGACTTAAGAAGTAAGTGTTTCAAACTGTATTTACCTTCAGGTGAATCTTTGAGTGGAATCATCAAAAAACTTGTTAAGAATAGGGATGTTAGTGTTAATGGATCAGTCAAGATACAGACTTCCTTAATGCCCCTAGCAAATACTTGCTTCCGATTTTAATAGGTTTGTAAGTGAAGCCGCGTTTGTAGGCAGTCTGCTTTCCCTAAACATTTGCTGCAAACAGAAGCCAGTCTCATTTTATTAAGCTACGATTCGTTTTTCGCCTAATTTTGTCCTAAAATTTTGCAGACCACGCCCCTTTTCACTCTTAAGCTGTGGCCAATAACTAGGAATTCCAATTTGCTATCTAAAATCTTTTGTTTCAATAACAACCGAGTGGTAGAAAGGCGGACATTGCTAAGTCGACTTAGGCGAGGTGACACGCAACGTAACATGCGCTTAATGGGGTCTAAATGCGTCTTTAAGGCGGGTATCAAATACGTGTCTCAATGCACATATAACAATTTTGTTCTTCCTTCGTAAGTGTGCGTAAATTAAAAAAAAAAATTATATGAAGTCTGCCAAGACGTCGACAAGCATTGATCTAACATAAGAAAGTGTGTACGTACACTATGTGCTTGATTTACTAACATCTGCCAACAACACGATTTAATATTCTCAAGTGTTTATTGTGCTTTGTATTTTGCTGCACATCAATAAGCGCGAACATGTTACTTAAGAAAAACTTTTGTGTTCTGTTGTTGTTTAATAATAATAAAAAAAAAAAGTCAGCAAAATATTCATTATAAGCAGAATGAACAACAACAACACTTTAGAAGAGAGAAAGGCGCCTTTACAATGAACGAAAAAAGGCCAAAGAAAGACTATTGTTTATTGTTCACCCAACAACAAAAGATATTTAATAATTTTATTTATTACTTAGAGTTTAAAAATATATGTAAAAACGTAAACATTCTTCACAAAAGAAATATTTAAAAATTTATAAGAAAAAATATGACGACACAAATAATTGCATTTTTTTGTATAACTTGTTGCGAATTTCTTTGTTTGCGAAAACTATTCATATATGTTTTTCTTTAATCAAATAAACATTTTCTTGTTGGACATATTATTATTTGCCTATTGTAATCAACCTAATGGAAAATCCTTTCTTGTTTTTTATTGCGCAATTTACCGCAAAGGAAAGGAAAACTATTACTATTTTTTATGGCACTTTCTTTTAGTATCCATGGGGGTATGTTGTAAGAGCGTCATCATCTTTCAACAGCAGGCATAGTAGACGCTTGTTGGTTGGCTTGCCACGTTTTTGTTTCTAAAACCGCAAACCATAATATATAAGCTCAGTTTTTCCTAAGTAAATATGGGCAACTACTACCACTCGCGGCCTTTTAGGTGATCATTATTATCATTATTATCAATAATACCAAGAAAAAACACAAATGCTATCTTTGTTCTATCCCATGCTTTGTGCTGATTAATACATCCACAGCTATTCTTCATTTTGTGAGGATATAAGGATGATCTATAGTATGAAAGAACGTATCCAAAAATGGAATATGTATTATGTAAAAATTTGATGACTAACTGAATGTGTCTTTTTCATGTTTTCATGCCGGTATCCTTAAACATTCACTAAAACATAAATTTGCTGAAAAGGCTCAAGAGCGCATAGAGAAGAGAAAATGGAAAATTTTAATGAATAAAGAGAAATATATAATAAAAGCGAACAATTTAATTAAAAATTTTTAACTAACTCAATAAATTTTAAGTATCAAGCCTGGAAAAAGGTACATTCAGTTTGGCTTGAAGTTTTTGTTTTTAGTTTCGCGAGAAAATTGCATCCACTATGTCTATAATCCCCAACCAATACTGCTTGTCAATAGACAACAAGTGGAACAATTATAAAAATATACGATTGCACCCGAATGCTCTGTATCCGCCATCATATATATATCAAAAAGGCAAAGTAAGGCAATGAAACAGAAAAAATGAAGTTTCAATACTTGATAATATTAGATGGGCATCCCGATGTGTGGTGGAGTAATTGATTTTTTCCGTTTTTGTGTAGACAACGTCGGACCAACCATAGCACATACAACTTTATAGTTTTATCGGTTTTTAACGATGATACATACTATTTCTTTTTTTAGTGAGATCACTCCAGATCGTCCAGAACATGTGAAGGCCAAACAGCGTTACAGACAGTAAGACGAACACTGGTAAATTGTTGCAATTACTTAGTACCGCCTTGCATTATTGCTACTTCCTGTCGTATCTATAGAGAAATGATAGCATCCCACATCGAAGGTAAATTGTTTAATATAAAGTAGAGAGTACTTTGCGATTTCACAAAAAAAAAAAAATGCTGATATGTTACAAAGAACAACCACGAGCAATTGAAATAATGTCAAGATGTTACTGCTATTTATGAAGTTTCTGAACATTTTTATATCCACCACTGCAAGATAAGGGTATACTCATTTTGTTTTTTTTTTTTCGTAATATATGTAAAAGGAAGCTTCAGAGACGCTATAAAGTGTATATATTCCTGATCAGAGTGCAATTGATTTAGCAATGTCTGTTCATCTGTGTATCTGTGTAGTGTCTGTTGTTAGCGCTCTCTTGGTCGCAAAAATCAAGATGTCAACTTCAAATTTGGTAGAAATATTGAAAGTATTCGCACGCAGGTTGGTATTGAAAGGGGGCCAAATTGGTCGGAGTAGAAGCCCGCAGTGGAACATAAATTGACCGCAACTCAATTTTTCTTAACAAAAATTTTTCGGTTTTTACTCATTACTCAAAAATTATAAAAGTTAGGAGGCTGAAATTTTTCACATTTACTTTACGAAATAGTCTACGCCACTCTTTACGTGCAAAAAAGAAAAAAATCGACCATGCCCACACAAAATTACAATTGATTAAATGTTATTTTTTTTGAATTTTTTGAGGTTTTGTGCTTATTTATTATAACGCAAACAAGACAGAATGTTTAAAACTACGTTGTGCATTTCTCAAAGGAAAATATATTATCTGTCTAAAAACGGGTTAATTTTAAAATTAATATGGTGGGCACCGCGACCTTGTGGATTAATTTTCTTTTAGTAATACCAACGATATGGGTATCAAACAAAAAAACTTGGAGAGTAGAATACGAAAAGCATAGTTCTGGATATGCAAGATTCGGCCCTCGCCGAATGTACCTTTCTTACTTGTTTTTTTTTGGCGGTCTTCTTCCTACGGTCCCTCTCTACCGCAAAAAGCAGGTTTACTTGTTGATTTAAATAATTTTCAAATAGAACAAAATTAAGCTAAAGTATAATTACGGCCGTGGAGTTTGAAAAGTGCTAATAGATGGTCAATAAAAAAGTTTGTGGAAACATTATGCATTTTCGTTACGAGTTCATGCAAAGGCAAATTATATTTATCTACAACAATGACGTATGAACGTATTTCTTTCAATCCATCACGCATTTTAAAAATCTTTATAGCTCACAGATCTAAGCAAACTTATTCTGATATGCAATTGCTTTTCAACTGGTACATCCACTGCGCTCCAGTTAAAAGTTGAAAGTTATATTACATACATGTATTAGAAATAAAACAAGAAAGCATGAATTTGTAATGCGATTAACTGTTCTATATTCCAAAGGAAAGGAATAACAACACATTTTCTTGTAGCTAACAAATGATTCGCCTTAAGCCAAGTTTTTTCCTTATTATTAAGTTCATTAGCTTCCGTTTACCGGGCTTTTATTTTCTTTCTTTTTTTTAAAAAAAGAAAATAGCAAAATTCACCGTTTCAGCGTTAATCTATTTACTATACCAAATAAGTACACATTTTAAAGCGAGCATTTTATAGAGATACTTTCAATCATCGTTATAACCAAGACTGGCAAAATTTTCAATTAAAATTTACAACACGTCATATAAGTAAATAGAGGAAATAAATAATAAAGTTACTGCGTGTGAATAAAAAAGTTTTGTTAAACATTTTAATACACTTAAAAAAAACGCTTTATTATTATAAAAAAGTTTTAAAAAAGTTTGAAAAACTAAATACAAAACTTTTAAAGTAAAAATTATTATTACTATTATTTTTAAATTTTTTATATTTCCTTATAACTTTTTGAACTTTGCGAATAGTGGACTGCCTGAAGGATGAGAACATCCATATCCGTCTGTCTATGTATGTGTTTTGTAGGTGGGATTCGCAAATTCGCCTTTACAGGAGCGATTTGAGTGTTGAGTGATTTTTTTTTATCTT
>NW_023998459.1:435160-522764 GCF_014805625.2 Glossina fuscipes | reverse complement strand
CCCCATGCTCACATCTTTTCGTCTATAGCTGAGGTGGGGACATTCCTTATATATGTGGGGTTGGCGTTGAATTATAGGTAAATAACCGGCAGAACAGAGTGGAAAGAAAAATTTTTGAACTTCACTGTACATTACCAGTACAAAAAACAGCCTCTAAGTTACTGACAAAAATATTTCTGAAATTTTCGTAGTTAAGAAAGGTTACAAACGAAATAACAAACAATAAGAGATGCTCAAAAATTTTAAATAAAACGAATATAAACAAAAATTTCAACATCTAGTGAATGGGCATCTTAAAAATAAATATGTGAAGACCACTATGCCACAGATATGAAATGAAAAACTTCTTGCGTACTTACCAAAACATTTTTCTGATTTTCCTTATCCAACAAAAATTCCATACTTTTATGAGGTCGTCGTACTGTCGCAATTTGGTGTGTAGCACCATTACCACCAGCATTTGTGTTTGCACCATTATTTTTAACTACTATCACTGTGCCGTCAGGTCTTACTACAACTTCGTCATCATCATTATCATTATAATAATTATTATCATCAATTTCATCATCATTTAGATGCATACGACGTCGCGCTGTTAATTCATTAATACGTTTTACTCCGACCGAGTTCGCACCACTACCACTTGCCGTATTATGTAAATGCAATTTTTGTTGTTGCGGACCGATATTGATTAACGAACGTGTTTTACCCGTTATAACCGTTTCATGAGTATCCAAATTAGTTTCAATTAAACCGATTTTGGATGACGAGGATATATCATTATCCGGAAAATCCTGACGAGGTGTCGAATGGAGTGGCAAATGTTTTGATTTCGTAGCGAGGTCATTAAACATTTGGGTCTTTTGCGAAACCGAAGCGCGTGAAGGTGAAGAAAATTCCGTTGGTAAATTTTGTATATTAACTCCCGTCATTGTCACATTAGCCGTGTTATCACTGTCGAAGTTCTCCACTACTACTGCTGTGGCGGCTTCTGACGATGTCATCGGCAAAATCGTAGTAAACTGTTTGTTGTTATTGTCGTAGTAAGAACGTTCTGTATCGAGAAATTCATTGGTGGAAGAGGTAAGACGGTCGGGGTAATTATCAGTATAAAAACGGCTGGCACCTACTATCTTAGAAGCAGGTATGGGTTGCTGTTGTTGTTGTTGTTGCTGTTGCTGTTGCGGCTGCTGCTGTGCGGATTGTGCGCTTTGGAGTTTTTGCGTTTGCTTATACGGTAGGGGCGGTTTGCCGGTTACTTTTTGTTCATCTTCCTTAGCATTCATAGATTTAGCGCCAATTTTGTGCTTTGCAGCATTGCCATTTTCTGGTTGACAGTCATTGCCATTTACCCCGTTGGGATAACTGGGATTGTTTTTAGGTGGCAAAGGCCCTTTTAAAGGAATATAAATAAAATCGGGACTTTTATTAGCGAAGTGCGTAGAATTGTTGACTGCAGATGATAGCGTTAAGTTTTCCGTATTTTGTTGTTGATATAATTGTTTTTTCTTATTGCGTCTCAAAGAAAAACGGAAACCATTAGCAAATCTTGCCAGAAATCCTTTGGAACTGGGATGTTTTTCATCAGCCTTGAATTTGGATTTCATTATATCGTTATTATTATTATAAACTGAAGAGGCAGTATTGGTCACGACGCCCTTTGAGGATATTGGATAATCCATTTTCTTCAAATTTTCGGAGAATTTAGTGAGGTCCTTCTCCTGGTCTTCTCGTTTATCTAAATTATCCAACATTTGCTGGGAAGCGTATAATATGTGATGGGCCCGATTGATCGGCGGTTCCGTTAGCATTGGCAATTGTATACTAAGAGGACGTGCTACTATCACTGTTGGTTTTACTAACGCTTGTTTATTTTCAATCGTCGAAATGCTATCTTGCGCACTTTTTCTTAAACAGGCATTGTTTACGTTTTGCTGCGAACTAACTGCTGTTATTATATTACGAGTTGTGCTGACTATAGACGTTGTTGACACATGTTTCACTTCCATTTCGTTTTCAGACTCATTCTCATTGTGTACGGTGTTGCTAATAGCTTTTTGTGTGTGCTCTTCCTCTTGCTCTTGATCGTGAGAATTGTCTGACAGTGTCGTGGTACTCTTAGATTTTCGCTCTTTTTTTGAGATGGATTCTTCTATTTCCAGTTTATCAATTTCTTCTTTTAAACGCATGGCGATATTTTCGTTTTCTTTAGTATTATAAATAACTGTGGCATCAGCATTATCCAATAATTCGTCTTCACTGTCGTCCTCAGTTTCTACATTTACTGACCGTAATGCTGGTGGTTCATTGCTTTCAGCAGACGATTGTTCTTGCCAAGAATATTTAGAGACTACCGGGCAAAAACTAACTTCCTTATTAAATGAATTTCTAGAACCTACAGGCAAGAGAATACCCAACGGCTTGGCTGTTGTATTTTGGGGTAATTGATGCATAGAAGTGTGAGCGCTGGAAACATATAAATCATCCTCCACAATATCTTGATTATAGTCGTACGCATTCAAATTGGGTGTGGAGGACACCAAATGTTTCTTTTTACTAATTGTCGCACTATTTGTTTGGTTGTGAAATCTTCTTTTTGTGAGAGAGCGGTGGGTGGTTGTGCTTAGATCATGATTTGACAATTCTTTAGGATCGAAATTACATCTCTCTAAGCTTTGAGCGTAACTCGTTTTTAAATTTGTAGGATCTTGATCAAAAGTTTTGCGTGGCTCATCCAAACCCGGTATGGTCATATTTTGATTTAAACTAAGGCTCTTCTCAGCGTTTCCGGCCTTATGACGTTGCCGTGCAGGCGGCTTTCTTAAAACTAATTGCACATGCTGTATAGTTTCGTATTCCATTTCATTTTGGTTAGCCTTTGCTTCCTTTCTGTTTCGTAATGGCACTGAAGGTCTCTGTAGTGCATCTGCCAAACAATCTATTGATTTATCAGTTAGTATCGATGCTGAGCGATCATAATGCTTAGAAACTTCATTCAAGAGGAAATTGCTTTTACAAATAATTTCATTTTCATTTAACGACGTACGTTTACGATCAGACATTTTAAAGCTATCAATGATGTCAAAATCTTTTATTTGCGATAAGTTATAGTAACTGGCATTCATATAACCTCTGGTTGCTCCATCTTCTTTACACGGGAAGCTCTTGGAAGTAAATGAAACAGACCAACTGGCACTACGTTGAATACTTTTTGTTTCACTCTGCTGTTTTTCTCTTTCCTTTTCCTCCTCTGAGTTGAAAAAGGAATTTTCATAAGTTTTATTACCCAACTCATTTAACTTATTCGGCACACTGGAAAATTTACTACCGTGGCACCACATTAAGTTTTCCGCCTTCTCTGTTGCACAAATGTTAGAACAGTAAGTTTCCAACTTCTTTGTGTTAAAATCACTAAAATCGTGTAATTCGTTCGTAGTTGTATTAGGAAATACATCATCACTACCTGTTCTAAGCACCTCCAATAAATCGCAAATATTTAACAATTGATTATGGCGGCCATTTCTGTTAATCTTACCCTCACCATTGCAAAATATGTTGAGTAACTCGGTTTCTTCTGTCGTTGATGTTTTCTCGTCGCGTATATCGGGCATACTATTTTCTGTAAATGTCTCAATATCATGTGCTCCTCTTGTCGGAGGTCTTAGCCAAGTAAAGGCTGCTGATGCGCATGTCGTTACAGACGAGTCAGTAGACGTTCGCGATGATGCTGGCGACGCTGCCGATGTAGTCTCTGAAGAAGCTGGTGAGGGAGAATGTGTTAGCGATCTTTCATTTTCCTCGTCCGCGTGGTTTTCATTTTGTTTTTTTTTCATCGTTATTATCATGAATGTTTGGTGTGATTACTCTTTCATCTGTGCTATTTTTATAAAACGGCGGCAACATTTTTTCGCCGGTTGTTGTCTCCCTACCACAATCGATTGCTTCTGGTAATGTACTCAGTTCAATAAACGCTGCCGGTTGTATTGAAGCACTGTTGCTCTTGTTGTTGTTGCCGATGAAAAAATCTTTCGTAAACGCAGTTGCTGTCGGCAAGCTTTCAAAATCTCCTATTTTTAAAATGTTATAAAAATTTGTTGATTTGTTTCTGGAATGTTTGTCAGGATTGGCGGTGGCCTCTGTCTCTTGTATTCGCTGTTCTTGTTCTATTTCCTCACAACATTTTTCCGAAGATTTTAGTAAATTTTGCGATTTCGAGCGCCGTAAATTAAACCAATTTGTCGGCTCGCAGTAACCCGAATCTTCGGACAAATTTTCAGCTGAGTTTTTACTACCTCGCCGTTGGAAAACTGTAGCCGTATGTAGTTTGATCTTTAAGCCGTCATTGTCACTAGAATCCACAGGCGACATGACGCTATTTGGGCGGCAAGAGCTTTCCGAACTCGAAGAAGTTGACTCGGACGACTCTGAATCAGATCTTAATTCTGTATTATTGACCAAAAATTTACTATGCGCTGTCCTTATTGTGTTCATTTCATCAAAGTTTAGTTTATCTAAATCATAGTACGTTTGATGCAAGCGACCGTCAGTGGACTCATAACGTTTCAATAAAGAACTTTGCGAACCTCTTCGGCTGTTATTGCTAGAATTTGAACTTACGCTTATGTTGGTTTTGCTGTTACTCTCCTCCCCGGCTTGAGCATCAAAACTAAGTAATGAAGGCGATGAGTTACCCAAACTATTCATACTAGTATGCTGCTCCTGCAGCATTAGTTGCCGTTCTAAAGATTCGAATTGTATTAAAGAAGAGGATCGACTTAAGGAATTGTAGCTCAAAGAATCGGAATCTGAGTAAAATTCATCGAAGCGACGGCTGCCAGTACTATTTCTCTGTTGACTTCCAGTACCCCAAGAGTCACGTGAGGCATTTTCATAAGCCAGAAATCGCTCCAAACTGTTATTTTTTATTTCACCATACAAAGGTCGACGTAAAATTACTTCCTCCTCCAAACTATTCGGTTGTAAGAGCTCTTCACAGCGTCTAGCACGTTTTGCGGGACAAAGGTAATCTCTTTCAGAAATAGAATCGGTATCTGCAAAATAGGAGTTAATTTCTCATTCAATATGAAATTCTTCAAAATACTTAATAATACCTTTGTTTATTTCGATTCTTATTACCGAACCAGTTTCAGATTCTGCTGAGCTCCAAAAGCTGGCACCTTCCTCCTTCCGCTGAGTCGATTGTTCATATTGATTCCAGCTATTAAGCGCATGTTCTTCATCTTCCGAAGTTTCCTCCATAATAGGTTCCAACATTTGCCGAGAACTTGACAAATAAATAGCATCTACAGAAAGCGAAAGGCAATTAACAAAATAGGTCTGTAATCAACGACCTTTGCGGCTATAAAACACCCTTTTCTTACTTATTAATTGAGTCTTCCATTTACGCATAATTTATGTTTATTAAAAATTTTTCTCTTTCTCTCGCTGTCTCTGTCTCTTTGTTTGGAAATGTTGGAAATTCCTTAACAGAAGTATTTAGCAGTACCTTCTTGCTAGGATCTCTTTAAACAACTACTGCTGTTGTTGTATTTCAAACTTGTTATATTTTTCTAAATTTGTTTTTCTCTTCTTGTTGTTAAAGCTGCGAAATCTTCAATGTTTTTTTTTTATTAATTCTTATCTATGGTATTATGATGTTACGTTCCATCTAAATCTTGTAGCATATACACACATTGTGATATGATTCATTATGCTATTCATTCATTTATCTGCAACATACGTTAATGACTTTTTGTATAAAAAAAAAGTAAATAAATGAATAAAGCGGGAATGATACTCTTCAAAAAAATTATAAATGCTTAGGCGAGAACACAAACCTATAATGGCAATTAATGACAATTTTGCTCAACAATTATAAAAAGTAAATTGACATAAAGATAAGAAGTGTAAAGAAATGAACTAAAATCTTTTGAGTAGAAAAGTTTTTTAGTGATTACGGGCTTGTTAAGGATTGAATTGAAATATTTTTTATGGATCTAATATTAACTTAACTGGTCCAATCCATTTCCAAACAAACAAAAAAAAAAAAAAAAATAAAGAAAAAGAAATATTTTTTATAAACTTTTATAGTTTGTAATAAAAATATATTCTGTTAAAATATTTAAATCTTGTTTTGACATTTTTAAAAGTTTTAATAAAATTTATGAGTGCGAAGTTGATTGAAACATCTGAAGATGTCTTGTCGTAATATTCACGAAAAGGCAAATGGACAAATAAGGCTAAATTAATACAAAAGAGTTATATATGATTTACAATTTTCTAAATGTTACAAGCAATATCCTGCACATCAATCTTTTAGTGGTAGGAAAATTGAACAATATTTACTCTCATATAACAAACTGAAAATGAGATAACGAAGAAGAACAAAATTTGATCCAGAGATAGGAAAGAAAATGAACTTTGGAAACATCTTCTAATAAAATATTAATAAAATCTTTAATCCATTTAATCTATGGCAGTTTCCTGGTTTAGTCCACAATAAAATTAATGAAAACTATTAGAAATAGCCGTTTTGCAAGACAAACAAAATTTTATACACCGAACTATATGGGTTGTAATATTATTTATTGGAAACTTTAAATCAAAGTTGAAATGTTATTTATTTATTTATCTGTTAAGAAATTTGAACTTAGTCTAACTCCAAGCGGGTAATCCAGTTTTCCTTAATAGAAGGAACTTATGCTGTGGCCATAAATTTAATAAAAAACAAGGGTTTGTGGCTTTGCTTCTGAGTACAAGATCACACCAGCTTTTGCGCTGTCGACGTTTGGGAACCCTACCCTTTTATTTTTAAGAAAGATCTTGGTGATGCCCTTTTTAATTTATTTCTTATTTAGGTTTTCACTGTCGCTTAGGTTATGATGGCGTATAATGTCGCCATACTGTATACGCATTGCTTGTAGTAAAGGCAGCATAAGCAGCGGCTGACTCTGTGTAGTGACTTGCAACAAAATCCAGCTAACGTTGCAATTAATTTATTAATAAAATAGAAGAAAAATGTGAATGCTGTGTTGTTAATTTATTGGTGCTTTACGAATTCATTTTATAAACAGACTACTCAAAACAGCAACAACAACAACAACAACAACAACAAGTACAAAGATAAAAAGTGAACATTTGTTTTTGCATAAGTTTAAATAAGATTTTGTGTACAGTATAATGTTGTTTTTGAAGTAAAACGAAAATATTTGTATAAATATAAGAGAAAGAGAGAGAGCACTGTTTATCTTATTTTAACTTAATGACAAAATATGCAGCGCGTAAGAAAAGGAATCGCTCTATGAGTATCATCAAATAGTTTACCTTGTTGTTCGAACGCAGGCACATTCCATTGTGGTGGTGTTGTTAAAATGCCAGCCAAATCTAAATGTTCCATTGTTGTTGGTCTTAAGTTTGTTTCTTATTATTATTGCGGTTATTATTAAGTTTATTATCGTATGTAAGACAAAATCTTATTTATGCTAGTGAGACATTTGCTGCAAATAGCTTAACGATGTGTCGCCAGATTATGAGAGCAATCAATAACTTTTTTACAATTGTTTGCTTTGCGTTGATTACCAGCAAATTGTTGTTTTGCACGATTTTGAAGCACCAAGTTTTTGATTAAAAATCTTATCTCTCTCCTTTTTTCTTTTTAGCAAGCAATTAAATGTAAAAAAAAATTTGTAAGCACTTATTTTCTTAAATTGTTAATCAAAGACTTTTTGTTTTCTGCGTTAGTAGAGCGTTAGTGCACATGTAATTTAAGCACCTATTAATTTTTACCGAAGTAGTTACGTGGCTTCTATTTTTAAAATTTCTTTCTATAATTCAATTGAAACTATTGTAGTTGGCGAAAATGATATCTGCAATGTAAACAAATTAAATAAAAAGATGCAATTAATTTTTAATTAAAAAAATTGTAATAAAAACAGAAAAGAACGAATTATTTTAAGAAACATTAGAAGCTTTTGTGCTATTGATCGATCAGATAGCATATCG
Organism: Glossina fuscipes; assembly: GCF_014805625.2. NCBI lineage: Eukaryota > Metazoa > Arthropoda > Insecta > Diptera > Glossinidae > Glossina > Glossina fuscipes. The sequence goes on along the minus strand of NW_023998459.1, from coordinate 514,763 downwards.
TAAATGGCACTTTATAGGCAATTGTACAAATTAAAAAACTCATTCTCGCGGCGCAATTAAGGGATTCGCGCGCAATATAATTGGTAGAAATCGGAATTTAGAAAAATTAATTTAAACACCCATAGCTAGCGCACCTCGTAAGTTTTTTAACGAATGAGAGAACGAAAAACTTCAATTTCTAAACTAAAGCAAAGCGGTCTTTTACTAACAAAAAATCCCACGACGTGCACTAGAGAATCTTGCTTTAAAGATATTGCAAAAAATTCGGATGGTTAAGCTAAGTGATAAAATCCCTAAAGAGGAAAAACCAAATGCACATTCGCAGCGCGTCATGCAGCTGCCGACCGAGGAAAACGAGTACCAGAAAAGCAGGTTAACGAATTAAAAATGAAGCTATGAAATTAGGTGCTACTAATATGATTGTAAAAATCTATATAAATAGAATATTTGTGGAAGGGGGAGTTAGTCGGGCAAGAACATAGAAGTTGAGAGTACGGCCAAAATAAATTGTGAATAATCCTGCATTTAAGGAACATAATTGTAAATAAAAGAACTTTGAAGTGTATTTCTCTTGAACAAAATATCCACGGTCTAGTGATGCGCACTGTATCTTAGAAAAGTGAATTTCATAACAATATGAATATTGCCAGAGTAATGCTGCGTGCCCATTTGACGAATCGTGGTTTGAAATAAACGCGTTTAAAGTTTTAAGATGCGTTTTTGACAAACTTTTTTTATTATATCCTGCAATCCCAACGAAACAAAGACGCCTTTACATCTTGAAATATTTTTCTTCATGCTCTTTTCACGACGATTTTATGCTCGAAGTTAATGTTTTTTGCTGCGCATCTGCCACAGATGAAATCGCACTTTGAACATACTGCATGGTGCGAAAGGACCGAATACAAGTGTAGATTTACTTAGAAATTAATACTTTAGTCATCAGATTGCAAGCACCTTGCGGGTACTGATTTGACAAAGGTTTTTTTGTTTTGATCGCATGGGGAAAAGACAGAAATTTCAATAGATTTTTGCAAGTTGAACGCATCGATTAAGCTAATAAAAAAAAATTTTATCGTTTCTCCTTTGATAAGAAATTGGAATGAGATATTTAAGTCCAAGTTTGTTTTTTTACTTTTTAGTTAGCTTAATTCTAAAGCCACTACAGTAAGAACAAAAAAAATTTAATAGACGTACGAGCGGGAAACAAACCGATTGTTGCAATTAAGAATGTATATGATTTTCAATGATTATAACTCAACGTTTCAAGCGTTTGACAAAACTAATAAGACCCTTAAGTCAAAGACATGCATTACTTATATTTGAATTTGAAGTTGAAGGTATACATTTCTTAAAAATTTTGTAATAAGACATCTCAGGATTCATTTATGGATTGAGAGTATTTTGATGATGCTTTTCCGCTCGAGATTTTTTTGTACACAAGGGAATGTGAAACGAAGTTTGAGCGTTCTGTGGATTGACAAAAAAAATAGTCATTCGTTAGCTTGTTTTTGGGGTTTTCAACATTTTAAAAGTTGATATAAAGGCTTATACGCCTGAGTCCGCAGACCAAATTCAAAAAACACAATCTTTTTTTGTCAGTTATTACAAGGCGCTAGTTAAATTGCACATTGATGGCAATATTGGTTTCAGATTTCCATTGCTTGTGCATATCAGCGAAAGAGATTTTATTTTATTTTCATGGTGCCCAAAAGTATGCTTCAGAAAGCTCGTAATCATAATCCTGTTTGGTTTTTCAATCCTCAATGCGATGCTCGAAAAAAATGAAAGGTGAAACTTCTTGTGTTTATAAACCAAGGTTGGATATAGGTGCGATTCGCCTCAACTGCCATTGCCAAATAATAAAAATAAGCAAAAAAAATTGACTTATAAATTTTCACAGAAATTAATTAAAAATTCTACGCCTTGTTTCAACGGCTTTTTAAAATTTTGATAAAAACAACGCATTCTCTATTAGGCAAAATTGATCAATAATTGAAGAGAAATTCTTAGGGATTTCGTATATTTGCTTGAAATGATAAGTTTTGATTCTAAAGCAAATATAAATAATTTTCTCACTTCCTTTCTCTCAGTTTTGTAGAGATCGTGTTAATTCGGTCATTTAAAGGATGCGAAAGGACAAAATGTCATCTAAGTTTAATTAGCTTATTATCTCAATTAGCAAGAAGCGATCAACAGATTCACATAAATCAGATTAGAATCCGGTAGTAACGTAGAATTTGCATAATTTTTGATTTCTCTAGTGCGTAGTTCTGAATGCCGTAAGTTAAACAACAGCAGTGGTTGTAAATAAAAAGACTTATATTAACGCGACATTTACGACAAAATGCTTAATGCAAGCAAAAAAATTAAACACGCCCGGAGATATTTGGGAGCATTCCTTGATTTTTATAAATCTTTGTAGATTTGAGTTTAGTTTATTGATTTTCGGTTTGTCTTATAAATATTTACATCAAGAGAAGGAAACAAATATTTGTTTGCCGTATTCTTTGGCTTTCAATAGTAAATAATGAAGTTACACACACTCACGCATACGCGCAGAAGGAAAATAAAAAATAATAAACATTAAACGAAAATCTTTTAATATCAACAATTCCAATAACCATAACGTTTCTAATGCGAAGTCGCCTACCATATATACTTATACATATATTGCACGTATTGAACTTTTCGCGCAAAGAACATATGAAAAATATTTCGAAAAATGTGCAAAACAAAAAAATCCCCAATTAATCAAAGTTTAAAAATAATTTAACATTTACATGATGATATTTTTGCGCCACATGCGTCATTTTAATCGGTCAAACTATAGAAAAAATGTTGTGTGCACAATATCTCTAAAACATCAACCACGTATCTATATATACATGGTGTTCAAATGCCCTATAAGTTGAATTTTTCTCATCTACATTTACGTGTCTGAACGTATCTTTTAAGTAGAAGTTCATTTCGATTTTCTAAATGCGGATATTTGAACTTTTTTGTACGTTAGTAGGCCATGTGCTTCTCTTAGAAAATTTCATCATTATCTATCCATAAAAAAACCTACTTAATCGAATTAATTTCTTTTATGAAAAAATCTTCGCATATAAGATTTTGCGTTAAGGATGCTTTTCTGTGGGAAGTTCTTCAGTTGTATCTCATATGCCTCCGTTTAAGATAAATTGCGGTCAAGCTTGATCTTGTTTGTTGAAAACAACATCGCTAATCCGAAGGTGTACAATAAAACCATTTTAGATCCTACATTGCCGGTGCTTTTTTTTTGGCGTTGTACACTAAAACGCCAAATTTTTCAAATTACCATAAGTGATGGCTAAAAAAATGACAGCGATCAAAATCGGTCATCTTTTTTGATATGGCTCAAGGCCCACATTGCTAAGTCCCATATATTTTACAATTCTTGTTCTTGCTGCTCATATATTTTGCCGCTCTTCCTCTTGCTGGTCATATATTTTACAATTCTTTTTCTTGCTCATATATGGGAATTTGTGCGCGCTTACGTTAAAGTTTTTGACCAATTACGTCATATTAATCGTAAAGATTCTCCTGTTGCCGAGAAATGAACATAATCGACAAATTTGAATCGTTACACAATTCTAATATTCTGTTTACTTCATGCATTTTATATCTTATCCGCAGGAGATTGTTATGAACGCATTCATTTATTGCATAAATCAGACTATCATTGTAATGCAGGAAAGTTTGATCACCACCAAATTCTGTATCGATTTAAGAATGCCCGTCTGTTCGACTAGTCTGTCTGTCTGTCTGCGTAGCGTACATTCCTCTGGCCGCTACCGGCTTCAAGTTTGACAGGAAGTTCTTGCGCGCTGGTTGGTATTGAAAACAGGTCAAATCGGTCAAAGGACACGCCAACAGCACCACGTAAACTGAGAATGCCTCTGTTTTTCAAAAGGAATGAAAAATTGGACTATTGCTCGTTACTTATGAGTTATAGCAAATTAATGTACAAAAATTTGATCGCAAATTCTATGGGCAAAAATGTGCAAAACTGACCGCGCCTACCCAATGTTATAGTGTATAAAAATTTAATTTTTTTTTCACTACTTTTATAGTGCGTAGAAACAAACTTCCACAACCCATAAAGTATGCAAATACTTGGCCAGTTTCAAATTTGAAATGCCGAACTGTTCGTCTGTCCATCCGTCTGCTTGCGCAACTTTGTGGCATTTGTGGTAATTATTCCAAAATGAAGAAAAATTTGCAAAAGAATTTGCAATTGACTCAAACTTTTCAAAGGACTGAATTATTTATAATTTTATGACATGAATTGGGACATGACTTATTTATAATTTTGTGGAGGCGTAGCCGATTGCTTCAATGCAAATTTTGATGATTGTATCTGTTGCGAAGTATAAGCAACGAGCAAACAACCAAATATTTTTTATTTTTGAGAATAGAGGTGGTCTCAACTTATGTTTAACTGTGGTCAGGTCCTTCAAGCGTTTTGGGCGAATTTCAATGCCAACAGTTGTGCAAAAACTTCCAATTCTTTTGAGAAATTTGAAGATGATAGCTGCATTTTTTCCACTAGAAGAGGGTTTATCATAATCAATAAACAGACAGACGGACGGACGAACATGTTTAAATCGGTTTACAATTTCACGCTGACCAAAAATATATACACTTTATGGGGTTTCCGAAGCTGGATGTTAGGAACGTTTCGACAATATGAATATGCCCTTCATCCTTCGGTTATGGGTATAATTACTATTTTCCTACTAAAGTACTATGTTTACGTATGCAGAATATAAAAAGTATTTCACTAAACACAATATTTTTAAAATTGTGATACCCAGCTTTAAATATATTTTTTTGTGTTTCCAGATGTGCAAATATCCAGTACAATTTGCAGTTTCATCATACGGGCACTACCGATTGCTAAACACTTGGAAATATTAAAAAATTTGACCAAGGAAGTGAGTCGCCATCAGTCTATTTAGCCCACTGCGATCATGTAATTTATAGCCTAAACCTAGGGCAAACTAAACTTATGAAAATTTGGAATCGAATATTCTACGGACATACAGAAACTAACGTTGGACAGAGTGATTAATAATTGGATCCATTACATTAGTTCCGTTGTGGACATTTCAACGGTATTTCTTTCAGAAAATAAGTGAAGTCTCTAGGTTTCTTAATAGGTTGAGTTTTTTTTCAGATTTGAAAAACTATCTATCTTAATGAGCAGCACTCGAAGTACCATTCAGTTCATAGTTTCCTCGAAAAAGGAAAAGTACTTAGCTAATGATCGACGATATCTTCAATAAGATATTTTTTCCATTCTCTTGAAATAAGCGCCTTTTCGCAAAAAAATTGACTATGACTTATTTATAACTTATTTTTAAATGGTAGCCGATCTACTACACCCGCTAATTTACAAAATTTTAGGTAAATTTCTGAAATAGTTATTTATCTCTAAAAGAAACGGGCAGACAGATATAAAATATATCTAGCTGAACATGTCTTTACACAAATGGGTTGAAAGTGAGCGTCCTTTAATGAAATTGAGATTTATTGAATGTATACTATGTATATATAAAGTTAACGATGAAGATATTTGCCATCAGTATCTACGGTCTTTTGCCTCTTATCGGGTAACTTGCGGATACCCACCCGGAAGAAATTTCGTGGTTTCGAGTGAAATAATCATCGAGGCAATTTTGCACATTTTCAACCTTGCAGATCCACTGATCTGCTAAATACGATTGGATCAATCTGAACTAGAGCTAATCGGAAGTAGACAGGCGCCGGTCTTCGTAGACTAAGTTCATAATCACGTCCTGGAATGCTTTTGCTGGCGACAGACAGATGTATTCGAATTGTCACTGTTCTCAAGACTAGAATGTTTTGCTGGAAATCACGCAAATTGCTTTTCAAAACGTAATCATTTCCGTAGCTTCAACTGCATTCTTATCCAATTTATCGCATTTAAAAACAGAAAAGCATGTATGCAGTTTTGTAAAAGGCACCTTTTTCTTTGCACTTTGATATACACTGAACGTTAGGTGTCAAACAACTTATACCGCACAATCCTCAATATATAAGCTGTATATATATCCAAAATTTCGGAAAAATGAAATTGCGTCATCTATATTTCGTGAAGCAACCAATTTCAATTTACAGAATTTATTCGTATACGTAATATTTATTATTTAATTGACAATTTTTTTTTGTATTATAGACGAATAAATTAAGGTGAGCTCGTTGTCTTTAAAAAAAATCTTAAGTCGTTTCAATATTCTAAAGAGATTGCATTCTCCTTGGACAGGACATAATAGAACTGAAAGGCATTTTATAAATGCACTCTGATATAACTAGTCGACCAGAAATGATTTTGCAATGCTTCTTTAAGGTCATTGTGCGCTGTTTGGCTTGCTGCAGCGCTATTGGACATGTGTGTATCAAACAATAATTGAACTGACACATGCAACATCCCTTTCAATGTGTTGTAGCAATATCTTACGCTATATGTGGCAAATTATCGCATATGTATGAAAATCTGTGGTCTGTTTTAACAGTTACTTATATATAATATCATAACTTTTGTAAAAATACTTTTTTAAGCAGCAGAAGCGTTGGGTAATTCATTTACTCGGTTAAATTAGTAGACTGTACTGCAATAATTCCACCACATGATCGCATAAACCGTACGCATTCTTGATTAGATCTTAAATATGTGTCTTATTGCTTGGCCACTAATGTCACGACTTAGCTTTCAGGAAGTCAGTGCTAAGGTTTGCAATTTTTTTCTTTACTTTTATAAACCCTATCTATAAGACGCAATTAGGTTGAAAGTTCTCATTTCTTCTCGATGGTTAGATAGTGTATGAAATAACATTAAAATACAAATATATTTTATTTATAAGCTTAAAAGGTGAAGAAAGTATCCAGTCGGCATTGAACTTTCCCTTAAATGTATTCATATATAAATATATTTGCATATAAAATATAAGACGAAAGAGATTACATTCGGCTTAAGTCGAATGACATCACCGCAATTAACACAAATTGACTGCAATGTATTCGCATACAGGTTTCATATTTGTTGTAGAAGCCGTAAAACAACCTTCTCGTGACGAAAACTGAATAACTTGCTTAGATCTTGAGAAATTGTATTTCGACAGAGGATTCGCATCTATTAAATAATATGGCAACATCCCTTAAGTAATAATATAAAGCATATAAAGTTTGTCGCTAATTTGAAGCGAATCATCAATCTGATTTTAAAAGTTAATAGAGATTATATACCTTTATGACCCAATTTAAGAACTAAACTCAAGTTTTTAACTTATTCAGCTAATAGTTTAGGGAACAAGGTTTAAAATAGTCAGATGTTTATTATGTTTATGATTCTATTAATGCTTTTTATTTCATTTTAAATTTTTTGTCTCATATTTAAAGGAAGGATTTTTGATGAACTATTTATTATATAGGAGAACTAATTTCTACTTTTACTATCTATGTTATTGATTACTAGATTAAATCTATTATTAGTTCCTAACGGAGAATCAATACTTTATATACATATTTAGTTTTCCCGTCAGCATTATTACTGATAAATTACGTAATTATATTATACGGATTTAACCTAACTTTCGGTAGGCCTATTGCACTTCTCACCTAAATTGCATTTCGTTTAACGTTATTCTTTATTGGCAGTGTACTAGCTAAAATTTTATGTCGATTAATAAATAAATCTTGGAGAACGCATAGGCCGATTCTGCGCGTTTTCTAGCTTAACTTGATCAAACTGATTGAAGAATTTCTGCAAAAAAGAGCTTTTTTTTCTAAATACCCTTTAATAGGTAAGGTCAATCCGTTAAAAATGTTTGTAACTTTAATTTATCCCCTCTACGATAAAGTATGGAAGTAAAATGTAAAAGTCATATAAGTTTCAGAGTGGTTCTAGAATACTAAGATTAATCACGAAACCTAAGTATCTAAATATTTTGTGCAATTTGGTTATATCTTACCTCTGAGTATCTAATAGAACCATGTTCGGATGTTTACAACTATGGTAGTTGTCTTCACTAGTTAAATTGGAACTTATTTTCAAACCATTACTCTGCTAGACTGCATGTCATAGATATGCTTGCCCGCAAATAAAAAAGAACGATGTTAAATTTTTTAATTCAATCACAAATAAGCGCGTTTTAGAAATAGGGAAAATTCGGAAACATTCGCTACATTTTTAACCTTGGTTACAATGAAGACGCGTTTTCAAAATAAGGAGCCCGCAAACGGCTCCTTCGTGATAGTTAAACAGTAATCGAAAAAGCCGATATAGTGGTTCGGTCGGTTCCACTGACCATTTTGACAGCTATAAAATATTCGTAAAAGTGATAAAAATTAACTCGATATTTGAGTCTCACATTAACAGCGACAAATGTAAGGGGCGGAATTTACCTCTGTGAATGACTATTAAAAATCTATTTTTGAAGCCGTTGATAACAGGCGTTGGAAATTGCCTCAATTAGGACAATAAAGTGCAACTGAAATAGTGATCCAAGATAGATGAAGATTTAGAAATGGTGAGAAATCATAAATCGACGCAAGAAATTAGTGTGTTACGAACTAGTCCAAACTGGCAGGATATTTGTTCTCACTCTTTGCAGTCAAAGCGCGTTTCTGATTGCTTAATAGGATTGCTTGCGCGTCCACAATTAAAAGCGACGGTTTCCATCATGACTATGTCAGATTACACACGCTTTTAATGACAACGACGAAGGTCGGGAGAGCTTGGATGGGACGTTTGGATATATTCAAAATTTTTGTCCCATTCGACTACCATTTGTGGCGCTCTCTGCTGAACTTGCTTAGTGGCGTAAACCTAATTGCAAAAGAGGTTTGCGAAAATAACTTGGGATATAATTTTTCTCCCAAAAATTTAAAATGTTTTACAAAGATGATGTAAGGGTTTTACCAGAAATACTGTAAAAAATTATCGATGAAAATGCCTCACAACTGCCTGAATATAAGAAAAATAGGTTTAAATTTTACTACGAAAAGGCCATAAACCTATGGAAACGCCTGATGCCGGTGAAATATAAATGAACTGACAAATGGACAAGTAAGGCATGCACTCTCAACTAAATAACTGTAAAGTAAATACATGATAAACCCTAATGTGATAAATTTGTAACTGTAAAAAAATGGTTACATTTCCATTTCTATTAAATTTGAAATCCCCGTATACAAGTTTAGAATGAGTCCAAAATAATGGACAATTGTATAATCTCTTTGTTATTTTGTTCTTAAATAAATAAAAAATGTTTTTAAATAAATAAAGGCACGAGAGAAATTGTATTTAGACGCCCACCTTTTTGTTAAATCATTATTTACATTTTTTATTTACTATATAAGTGGCAAATATCAAATATCTCTTCTTGAGAATAAATCACTAATTTTTTGCATTAGATTAAAAGATAATTGATATGTCTCTTATTTTAAACAAAAATAAAACTTCAAGATCAGTTAACCACAAACATGACATAACCCAACAAACGATTTCCGAGACATATCTTTTACAATCGAGCAACCGCTTTAAATTACGCTTAATAATCGATTTACTTTGTTTAGTAGAAAGTCGTTTAAGATAACATGCACATTTTTCGTTTTATTAGTATTACAAATCACCACCGACCGTTTAGTAAGAGGTGAGTTTAAGTACTGATCAACAACCACGTCATGGCCAGGCAAGTGTTTTCGGTAAAATATACATAAAATACGACATGTTTTCATAGGGTAAGATAACTATAAAAAAATATTATTAAACAAAGATAATAGTTTGAATGTTTTTTGCCTGTTCTTATTAACAATAGCACATGGCTGGTGAGTGGGAGACATATTTGGAGAAAACGAAAAAAAATTATTGTTGCTATTGTTTCAAGTTAAGAGAGGGTTTTTGCCTTTTAGAAAATCTCCCATAAAATGCCTTAGAGAGCTTTAGTAAAGAACAATAATAATAACCATAAAAATTAGTCATCGTTTGTAGTTAATAAGTTCTTATAGATTTTTTATTTATTTTTTATTTTTTTTGTTTTGTTGCAAAAATAAAAGCTAACCATTGACATTGCAGGAATAAATAAAAGCAAAACGAAAAACAAACTAATGGGTGGTACAAACGATATTCGCGGTTTTTTGCCACTAGATGATGTTGATGCCTATATATCGGCACCTAATTGTCTCAAGGCAACATGTGCTTAATAGGTGACATTTCAGCTTACATTTTTGTGAAGAATGTTTTCTTATCCCTTTGCTAGTGTAAAAAGTTGTGTTGATTTAAAAATGAGTGAAATATCTGAAGAAAGCGCAAAAACATGCTGAAAAATTTGTTAAGTGTACCCAGACACATGGTTTTTTTCGGCCAGTCACTGGAAAAGTCGATGAAATGTTGCAAACGGTGGACCAAGACCGGCACACAAACTGTCAGGAAATGGCGGAGGCACTAAACATTAATCATAAGACAGGCTACAAAAAAAGACCAAAAAATCGCGGCGAACTTTTATACCACCTATTACATGGTGGTTTAGGCCGCATCATTTAATAAGTTTTTTCGGTGTAAGTTTTTTTGGTATAGGTTTTTTTGGTGTAAGTTTTTTTGGTATAGATTTTTTGATGTACGTTTTTTTGGTGTAAGTTTTTTTGGTATAAGCGTCGTTCGCAAGCGAGAAACTGGTTGGTTTTTGATGTATAAAAAAAATAATAATTTCGCATGGCAGTTACATTTCGACTATCCCACGCTATTTATCAATTGGATGATTACACGCTTTTCGAACTTCTCATCTCTGTCAGCAAAGCATAGATTCGGAAGCAATTTCAATACTTAATAAAGTTCTGCTGTTTCTATTTATATGCTCTCAACAAACTTTGTGTAATTTACAATGTGGAGTACTTCCAAATACCACGAAAAAATTGGTGTTGGGTTCGATGTCTGCTGACGTGAATAATCTATCAAAGTCGCTAAGAGTTACGACTTCATCCAGATAAACTGTGGCTACACGAAAAGGGCATGAAATGTTTGGGATATAAAAATTGTTCAATAATTCTTTTTATCAACTTTATTTGCGGCATTTTTCCCATTTATGTCTTATTTAGTTTTGTAAGCTTACGATGAGGAATAGGGGACTAGATAGAAAACGTATTTCTTTAAAGCTCAAGACAAAGCGAAGGTTTACATACGTAACGGATTCTGATGTGTACTGACGAATATGTCGGCAGAAACTACATCTTTCATTAGAATCTACCGGAGCTTCGTACGGCAAGTATACTTAGATTGCTTCCTTGCGCACTTCTATACCTTATCATATGCTATATTTCCTTTTATTATATCATTTATCGGCTACATCACTCGTGGTACAGGGTATATTAACTTGGTGCGAACGTGCGTCACACCCAGGAGGGTATAAAACAGAATCATTTTCTGAATCTGTCTAACCTTGTCTGTCCGTCTATTCATGTATTTTTGTATTCAACCTAAAAGTCGCGATTTTTAAGAAACCTCTGACGAGCCTTGACTCAGGGGTGAATGCTATTGAATATTGTGAATCGGCTCACTTTTTCGATAGCAGCAGTGTTTGGACATTCTAAATTGATATGAAAAGTTTGGTTCGGCTGGAACAATGTTTTGCACACTGCTTCATATAATCGAAAAATTAAGTTGCAGGAGGTAGCTGATATTCTTAGGATATGAGAAGGCTTAAAAATTTGGGCATGAGAGACTCAGACTAGAGCAAAAATATCAACCGAATCAGAATTTTTCACGCTTTATGAATGGAACTCACAAATCGAACCAATAGCCAGGAAGAGAGAACGATACTTAGTAAATATTATATGACAGTTTGGGCTCGACTAAACGAGGGAAATTGACAAAAAAGAGCAAGCGACAAAAAAGGAAGCTCTGTTTCACCAAAGCAAAGCACTGCGTGACACATCGATAACTACGATGATGAAATTGCATGCGAATGTTTTCAAAGAATGCTCCAGAGAAAAAAATTTTAATCAAACGATGGAGTCATTACCACAAACTATCTTTCAAATCGTTCTATAGAAGAAGGCACCAAAATATTGGAGAAACATTGCATTGATAGTATCACTCTTGGACGGTACCGCCATGCTGAATTAATTTTTTACCGATACATTATGCTATGTTTATAAAAACCTTCTTATATAAAAACTTAAAATTGTTACTAATTATCATGCAGTAGGTGTATTTAGGTGGCAAAACAGTGAATTACAATTCTGTTATAATATTATACCGTGCGAAGTGAATTATAAAATACTTTAGGGGGAGGAACCCGACCCAAATTCTTCTATTGCATTAGGGGCATATTATATCCATGCGTATGTATTCAACATCACGAAAGACTAGAAATAAATCCATTCTTATTATATCGATCGATTCAGAATTATTTCCTGAAACCATTTTTGTGTTCTTTTGATGACGTTTAATACACTGATATATCTTCGACCAAGCACGAGCTCTATAGGTAATGATTTTGATCGGACAATTTTGACGAATACTTCGCATATAACGACTCATTTGAAAGAAGACTTTGTCTGAAAAATATTTGCTACATTTAATTACTCTCGACTAATATCAATGAAAAGGAGTAATTTGGCCTACTAAATGACTGCGAAAAATTTGAAAGGCATGCGACCATTTCTTGGAACGATTTCTATATAAACGCATGTATAACGTCGAAGTCTTTAGTTTCATGAAAGCTAAACCTTCGTATGGGAACCACCTCCAATTTGTAGTATTTTATGATTAAAATAGGTGGAGATGAAGAAATTCTTTAGCAAAAAAATTGCTTTATTAAGTTGGACTATAGTTGGTTCTTAAGTTAATTTTCCTTTTTTTTTTTTTGCAAAATATGTTAGTAACTCTGTAACTCTGTATACATGGAACACAAGCTGCACACTTTTATTTGTAGTTAAGCAAGTCGCGTTTACATCAATATGCAAATAGAGTTCAATTGTTTATTGTTGTCTTAACAAATACTAATTTCGAAAATGGTTAAAACTGCGTATAGAACATGTTCGCAACAAACATATTACAACAACTATAAAAGAAGCTTGAAAATTATCTATCCTAATCGAATATGTCAAATATTTGTATGACAGGAGAATTCGCGTTGGAGAATTAATTGGCTTATTAAAAGCATAATTAAGATATATATATATGCCTTCCCTACACATTTTTGTGTTGCTTATGTACTGAAAATGAATTCGAGGATATGGGCATTTGCATGATTTTAATTGAAGACCCGAAAAGTACCAACCTTTCGCTGTAAAAAATATGGCGAAGTTATTTACGATAAAATCGTAATTTCAATCATCTAATTCGGGTCGTAGCAAACAAAGATAAAGAAAGTAACAAGATCGCATAAAAACGTTTCATATAGAGCGGTGATCACGTAGGTGAAAGAGAGCATTATGCTTCCAACAAGCTTTTTGTTATGTTTTCGCATGTAATATTTAGGTGCCTTAAATATAGAGCGATCAAATTAGAACCATTTTTTAAATTTTTTTCTGCACTTTTTTCCAGATGCCAACTAAAATTAGCACTTATGTGATACGCGTTGTTGGAAAATTCGTATGGAGAGACACACAGTTGCAAAACGTATAGAAATTGTTAAAACTTATTATAAGAATTATATTAAAAATCTGGCAATGCTTCACAATAAATGAAGTGTTGGCTACCCTAGTATATTAAAGAACTAGTCTTCGCTTACACATTGTCGAACAAGCAAATATAAGTTAGTCTTAATAGGGTGTCGAAACACTACGTGAATGTGGCTCTTTCCGACTACGTTGCATTTGTTTGCATTGAAGAAAAGTTTGATGAATGGTTTCGCATTTAAAGGAAATTGTCTACGTGGAATAAAAAAAACCAAGTAGTCTTCCTAAGGGTTTTTATGCGCACAAAAATTAGCTGCTGTGCAAGGTTTGTAAACTGAAAGTGCTCCTTTTTAAAAATGAAAATATTGCAATTACCTTGAATGGAGAATGTTGCAGAAAAATGGTGGCTGATTTTTTTTGGCAAAAATTAGAATACTTCTCTATGGACGATAGGTGCCTTCGACAGGATGACGTAGCATGCCATGCATATTATAATACAATCAATTTATTGGGATTAAAGTCCAACAAACGTCTAGCCTCCAAAAACCCAGTTGTGAACTAGCGACGAAGACACAATGCGATAAGATATCACTCCGTTTACTTTTTTTTCTGTGATTATGTGAGATTATTGGTTTACTTCAATAAACTACAAACTGTCAATGATTTTAAAAACAACTTGTGTTCTTGGTGAAATAAGTTCACATTTATATACAATTAGAAATTGGTGTTTCAGATCCGAATTTTTAGAAAAATCCAGAGGTGATTATTTACATAAATTAATTTTGAAATAAAAATGCTAGAACCACATACACATGTCCCTCGCATGACACGTTAAAAGGCAGTTTCGATTCAATGAAGTAATTTGTGATTATTGTTTCACGGTTTTAATATAACACGATTTCAAAAAATCTAATACGTAGTCCGCTGGATTCTATCAGTTGCTTTTTACTTTCGTTACAAAGCGTAACTCGTAAATTGATTATCTATAATTTTTAATGAAAATTAATTTTGTAATCGTAACTATCACACTTTTGTGTTGATTTATGCTGTATTTCGAAATTTCGTTTAACAGAGCCTCGATACAACACGTCAAACATTGCTTTCATTTATATTATTTTGTGTTATATGTGTATATACCTACTGCTTCACTCTAGCACAGGACGCTTGATTACTCTATATAGAGATAGATGATATATTGTGCGTAGTGTTCTAGGCACAGCTTCGTTTTCATATTTAACCCTTTGCACCAGAACCATTTTTTAGTATGGGTATTCAGCTATCCGACAGTAGTTTTGATAAAAAATTGTAACAAATCAAACATTAGAATTTGAAACAAACATAGTTTATTTACATGTTTCATTTTTATTTACATATTACAAACATAATATTTTAACATCAAATTTCATAATCTCACACCAAGTAAAAAAATTTACAACGCGTGCTCAATTTAATGTACAATATTATCAAAACTAGTAATAGCGCCGTTCGGGTGCAAAGGGTTAAACCCAAAAACCCAAGTAAGAAGAAATTTCATGTAAGCTAAAAGTGATTTCTCGTCATTGTTTACGGTAGTGTACACTATCTAACTTTATTTATGCTTTTTCACTTATATTAAAAAAATAACATTTTTTGTGCACCTCAAAGAATACCAAATTTTTAGGCAACAGAAGTTTTCCAAATATTTTGACAAAACATGACATATTCGCAATCATGTGATTTATTGTTAACTAAACATTGCGAAAAATTTCGATTCGTTACGTTATTATTATCCGCAAATTTAAAAAGTATATATAAATAACATGTAATTAGCATTACATAAGATTCGTTAAAACTGACAAAAGCGTTTGCAGTTTAATCAATTTGTAAACCTTCTTCTTTTCTTGCTATTCCATTAATTCGAATGAACGAAGTGTACGTTAGCTTATTGCCATTAATTTCTAAAATACTTCCATTAAACTTTTTAATAATTTAATCACTTGGGTGATATTTTTTAAATCAAAAAATATACTTTTCAGTTTTTTTTTTGTGCAATACACTTTCACTCTTTTCAAAATATTGAGAAAAAGCTGATTATCTTTTTCAATATTATCAACTATGTCTGGATGAAGTTTAACGTCGCCGCTAATTAATTCCAAGTGCCATTTTCAGACACAATGTAATATGCACTTAGCAGAAATATAACTACTCTGATATTCATCGAATGTTTGTATAAAAAGAAAAAATACAACAGATTAAAGGAATTCCAGGCTTGGCATAAAAATAATTTAAATATATAGGTGTTAGGTTATTGCAATCAAAAAATACAGCTAAGACTTTTCAATTAATTTGCGCGGGCTTATCTAAACGAGCAATTTTTGCCTTAAGTGAGAAAAACCCCCTAGCAGGCAGTGACGGCATATTTTATGCCCATATCTTTGGTAATTGATGACACACTTGCTTATTTTCATCTGAAAGTAAGGCATACTTTTCGTCTTACCTTTACCGCTTCAATCGAGTCAACAGTTTTTTTTGCAAGTTTGTAGGCCATATTCCTATTCTTGCGAAAGGGACCATAGAAACAGCGCAAACAGTTGCACGGAGGGGCAAATGGACAGATGAACAGACGGACGTGCTTTGATGCATTCCGAATTTGAAACTTGCCTCTCCGCGTTATAAAAGTTTAAAAAAAAAATTAAATTAC
The DNA here is from genome assembly GCF_014805625.2 of Glossina fuscipes. Lineage (NCBI taxonomy): Eukaryota > Metazoa > Arthropoda > Insecta > Diptera > Glossinidae > Glossina > Glossina fuscipes. Next base: position 498,415 of record NW_023998459.1, on the reverse strand, counting down.
GCCTCACTATAAAATTGAGTAGGCGTGGCCGATTTTTTCAATTTTTATACAATCACTACAGCATTGCTCATAGAATATACATACATACATTTTTGAAGATTTATCTACCGTAGTTTACGAGTAATCAGCAAAAATCAATTTTGTTTTCCTTTTGTCCTCACTTTACGTAGGCGTGTGTTCAACTCCAATCCAAGGTTGAGGGCGATAGCTTCATTTTTGCTACAGTAGAATGATTACAACAGACAATACGCAGACGGACAAGCGCACATGCTTAAATCGATTATGAATTTGATGCTGATTACGAATGTGTGTACTTCGAAGCTTCGTTCTGAGCATTACAAACGTTTTGACAAAATGAATATACCCGTCATCCTTGAGAAATGAGTACAAAAAAAATGCACCTTGTCGTAAATTGAAAATTATTTAGCTCGTTCATATCTCTGTTAACATATTCGATTCCGCTCTCCTAATCTGAGACAAAGAAATAAAAGATCTTTACTTTTTTCCGCGACCATTAAAATTCAATTCGAAATCTGCTTAAATATGATGGAACAATATTGAAGTATGTAGTCGCTCCATGAAAGGTAGGGAATCTTGGTGCTCGGTTTAACTTTATGCTTGAATATTTGCAACTTTAATATCAAAGTCAGACAGAAACATGAGAACCATAACTAATATGTTTGAAAATCTTACATTGACCAAAAGCATATAATTATAAAATCACTTACATATATTTAATTGTTGTATATGTAATGATTAATTAAGTGTACCTCTTATGCTTATGTATATGTATACCAAATATATTGTTTATGAGAAACGAGTTTTAATTGCGCTTCTTTATTGTGCGATATTATTAAAAATTATAATAACATGTATTCGTGATAGTATAATATTTTTTCAAACGTTTATTTGTTTATGGTGACTTCTCAAACACAGGAACAAAAATACCCATATGATACGTTTTTTCTAATATGTACAATTTTGCATAGGTGTTTGCAAACACTCAGGTACGATTTCTGTTACATATAATTGTCGCCGAAATTTTTACCGCGATTTAAAGGCATTTATATACGAAATATAGGGTACATATTTAGAGGCTAATTTTGAATGCGGCTTAACTATTTGTTTTGTATATGTCAGATTGAGGATAAGGTTTTTGTCAATTTAGTTATCTACGTCTATTACATTGGCCTTCAAAATACTGAAGGTCCGATAAGGCTTATAAAATGGAAGCTACATTTATTTATTTAATAAATTTTCTTCAATCTAGTTTAAAAAAGACGCTAGCCGCCAAGCACAAAGCATTCTGAAAAGAAAAAAAATTTTTCAAATTCTGAAATAGTAACTACCACCTGCACTACATTGCGATTTAAAATATGTTTTCAAACAATTTTACTACTTAAAAAAACCTTTACATATTAAAGAAGCTAGAAAGTTTTGGCAAGAAGGAGAAGAATAAAAATTTATACCGGCTTTTCTTTCTTTAAGTAGATTGATTTTTGGCATCTCTAAGAAAACCAAAGCCCGTATCTTTCTTCCTTTTTTTTTCTTCGTGTCTTAATGCTTTGCATTTTATTTTTAATACATATTCGGCTCTGTCAACCAGCGAAAATACACAATATTTAAAGAATCAGTATGACATATAATACTGAGACCAAAACGTAGTTCATTTAAATGGCGCGGGCTTATTCACAGGAATATTTTAAATCGACAAAATTTCACTCTGTGATATTTATCACACGCATTTAAAGACATGCATTTTTCATATTAATTTCATCTTTACAATCGGATTAAAACAACAGATTAAGGTTAAAAAATAGCCAGAATTCAGACGGAGCTAAATTAGAATTGGTTGTGGAATGGATTCAGCTGAATCTCTGGTGAGAAAGACTCAAAAAATTCAATGCAGTGTGAAAAGATGCATTGTCATAATGGAAAAGTCAGGAGTTGTCAACAATTCGGGCGTATAACTACACGCGATCGACGCATCAACATCATACATTAGATAAAAGAAAAGTTTGGTTTTTCCCAATAAAACAAGGTACTACTCCTATCAAGTCATATATTTTTACATTCGAATGATAACACAAATATATAACATTGCTCCGGAAGTGAACTGAAGTATACTACCACAATAGTAGTCAAAACTGCAATCGTTTTCGTTTAAAGTAACACTTTTTAGTGTAAAGGTTTTGTACATGCACAGCCTTTATGCAATTTAACAAATACCGTCAGCATTTCTATATTTTCCAGGTACATATGATTTTCTGAGAGTAGCAGAGTTAGCAGAGTAGAGAGTCAGCATTTTTGTATTTCTAGCTACATATGATTTTCTGAGAGTAGGCGGTAAACAAGCATTTGTATAGATTTCCACACGTTTCTTTAAAAAGGCGTTAAACTGTTACGACTGTTCCAATTGTCGTTATTGCAGAAAGATTGCGTTATAACAAAATTAGCTTTTGCCACAGCTTTGTTGCGGATAATGGCTGCATCGTAGGTATGAAGTAATATTTCTTTCTTTCCTTTTTTTTTTTTTGTTTGTACAAGGTTTGTTTTCAAGAAAATAAAAAACAAACTGAGCAGTATTACGCTTTAGATAAGTTTGGAATCCAATGCACCCCACAAATTTATGCTTTTAAGTAAAAACTTTTACAAAAGTTTTTATAATAAATGTACATAAGTTTATTAATATTAAAGTTTGTTAAAATATATTATTTTTATTCTCTACCCTTTTTCCACCACTAACGCCCTATTCTAAAAACTCACTATATGGAACAACAAGTGTAATCTTCGAACTTTCTTGACGAAAGTGGGTAAGTAATAGTATTTCAGCATTCTAAATTGGTGTGAAAACTTTGGACAGGGCCGGGCAATTTTTTGATCCCCCTCACATATAAGGAAAACTGAAGTTCATATGACAAAAAGGTCTAATTTTCAAAGCTTTTTGATGAAATAATAAATAGATGACAGTAATTTAACACAAAAAAAATGAACTGTACCAATTTTGGACCATCTCAGTCTATTTTTTGGATCTTACCACCTATACCACGAAAATGGACCCTTTATAAGGCAGAAAAACCTAAATTTTAATGTGCAATTTGATATGAAAATCAATTCTACCGTATTTGGACCATATACACCTGTTTTCGTATCCCATCCTATACAAGGATTTCCGCGAACATTTTTTTTAGGACAGAGAGGTCTAAATTTTGTTATGTTATGATGAAAATTGACCCATAATAGTAATTTAATATAAAAATTAACTGAATTTTGAAAACATAACTCAATTCTTGAACTTCTTATCATTTTTACGGAAAGTAAGCATTTATTTGCAAATACACAGGTCCATAATGCAATGGTAAGTGCATATAAAAACAGTGTGTAATAAGAACTGTGTTCAGCAATGTGAAATAGGGTATTTAATAAACGGCCTAGCGCGACTATAACGTTTTCACTTGTTTTAATTTATGCAACATATTTATTATTAAACAATTACAATGGCTTTTGTTTTATATCTTCGCTTTGGTTTTATACTATTTCAATACCAAACCAAAAAAAAATTGCTTCTGCACGGATATTAATTTTATCATACGGTTTGCAACTTTAAAAATGCTCTTAAAAACTTAGCAAATTTGTAATAAACTGATCGTAAGTGTTAAGATCGTAAATATGCAGAACGATTCGTCCACCGTAATCGCAGAAACACTATTGAGCATTGAAAAAAAAAAAACAAAATTCCAAAGCACCTGCATTTGTTTAAAGTCAATTAAAATTAGGACACTAACTGTTTTTATCAATTTCATGATATGAATGCAATATGACTTGAACATAACACAATTCTAAAGATTGTACGATTTCTTTTTTTCTTTCTTTTTTCTAGCCTGCAAGAGGCTAGGTGTGCAACCGATACACTCTAGTGCCTACAAAATCTTTTATTTACAACGCTTAAACCCACAGCTCAGAGACTCCGGTTAAGTACATAGACGTTTAAGTCATGTGTACTTCTTTACCGAATAATAAATTTTAACTTTATGTGGATCACTGGCATTCAAAGACAAAATTTGACACTGGCCTAGGAAATTGAAAGAAACCCAAAGATAATTGGATATTACCGCCTTTTTTTCAGCCGAAAGCATGACTTATTTATTTGACAGAAGCTTCATCACAGAAAACATTCCACTTTGGATGTAAATTTATAAATGTTTATATTTTTTACACACACATTTCAAACTAAATTGCGACCCATATTTTTTTTCTTTTTAATGACAACATAACTAGATGTTGAATTGAGAAATACTTAACGAAAATTCAATATAACTTTTCTTTCGTTTTTACGTTATTCACCCATTATATTATTAATTTATTTATTTATTCATAATTGCAACATAAGCTAACGTAGTTTTTATGTGTTTATATAAAAAAATAGTAATAATGCAATATTTTACAAAAATCATATTTATGAATCAAATATGTTCAAAAATGCGCTAGAGCAGACATAGCTGACTCCCCGGCATCACTGCATTGATTTTATGATATTGGCTTTTTCAGTTAATAGAAAATATCTCGACCTGCTTCGCCGTCAGAAAGAAAATTAAATCTATCTATCTCTCTCTCTCTCTCTCTCTCTCTCTGCCTGTCTCTTTCTCGTCGCCTCACTTCTCCTATCCAGCCTATAGACTGAGCATGAATTTCAATTTTAAAAAATGGAAGCGTGTGAAATTATATTCAAATTGAACTGAATTGAGTTCACCAACTAATGTAAAAATGTACTAACACCTCAATTTATCCCAATTAGTTAATTAGCGCAGCGTCGTGCATAGAAGTATGAGATTGTGGCACTTGTGCTTAGTGAGCTCAAATTAAGAAGTTATGGAGTTTCTTTTGCGAAGAACGTAAAACAACCAACGCATCTTTGATAGCTTAGCAAACTTGCAGAGATCAAACTAAACACTATTGTTCCGGTGATATCTGTATGTGTATTGGATGATTGATTTGTTGTATTGCTTTTCGTCTATCTGGCTTTTTATCGGTGTATTGTCATGGGGTTCGCATGCAGTTTATTAGAATAATCTAATTGCATTTTCATAAGGCGAGCACAGAGGGAAAGAAGTTTACCACTTAAAAGAAATTTCTCTTCATAAAATTTTGAGCTCTTCCCTAAGCGCAGAGAAAATATGTTCAAGCTGCTCGAGGACCGCAAACAAATGTTTAACACAAGAAGAACTTGAGGAAATATCAATGTTATGAAGAATATATTATCAAAAAAAATTTGCAGCGATGAAAATGCTTTCGATGTTTTTGTTAAACGTCACCTTAAATTTCTCTGACCTTTTCTTGATTCTCTTAATTTTTTCCTTCCATCCCTCCGAAAATTTGCAACACAGAAACATTTTGTGAATCGATCCAATAGATCAGATAACAGAAACAACACTATAAATACGTGCATTTGGACTGTCCTAAAATTTACGCAAGATTTAAGTTAAATAGAAAATTTTTTTTTAATTGTGATTTTTTATTGGATCATAACTTACGTACCATTTACAATATGAAGAAAAAGAAAACAGTTATTTGATGACTTTTCATATACATTATTTATCATAAGGAATAATTGGTCCATTAAGAATGTTTTATTGCTATTGGGACTCGATAACAACTTTTACCCGCTAAAATTTATTACTCGGTACTCCCAGTTTAGCCAGCGCATTCACCATTAGTCTTGCCAGGGTGGTTGTTTGGTTTCTTCTTCGACATTTTAATTAAATTCACGCAATCAAGTAGTAATTGTTTTACGGCCGAAATCCTTATTTGGAATAAATCAGAAAATCTCCAAGAAAATTTCCGCGACACCACTCTGGAATAACTCTATAACGGCTCTTATTCTATTCGCATGAAAGCCCCCATGTACAGTGAAAGGTGATGCCCAATGATTTTGTGTTTACTGAAACGGAATCAATATCTATTCACAGTTCACCGCCAATCTTGTCTAGAGATACCGTCAAGAATCGTGCGTTGTAGAAATAAATAATTGTTAAATTTTGCCCAAAAACTGATTTACATGCAAAAATTTTTAAAAATAACAATAAATTATAGTTTCTGTTATTTTCCCAGTGTTTCCAAAAATTTCCCATCTTCTTTGTGTGATGAAAACAATTTCACACATTTTCTAAACAATTGCGAAAAACAAAGTTACATTAAGTTAATTCAAAAAATAAAAAAAAAATATGTTAAATAATCCAACCGAAATCATGACACTTTCACTTTCTTTTTGTCAAAACTGAAGAAAAAATGGGAAAGAAGAAAAAAATTAAATAAGTTATTTATATGCTTATTTTTATTAAAAAGTCAAACAATATAAAAATGTCATGGGAACTTTATATTTGGCACTTTATTATGTGCGTTAAAGATGTCTTTTTAAACTCCTCAAGCAAGATAAATTAACTTCGTCACTAGTTAAGCAAAATTCTCATATACACAGCAAGAAATATCTAACATAAGGATCTCGTTAAAAATTTTCAATGGATTGATGTCTTTTCACCTTACTACTAACATCTAGATAGCGCACGCACTTCTGTCCGGATAATTACATTGGCGTCGGATTACTTATTAAGAAACTTTATACAAAAGAATACAGAAGGTCTTTTACACCCAAAATAAAAAGACGCGAATGAAGAAAAATTTCTAAAGTGGTTTGTTAGTTGAAATCGTGTTAACCGAATATTCGCAATTTTTTTTTCGCCCAGCTTTTATATGCCAATACTTACACTATGTTCGAATTCAATATCTGTTAAAGAGATACATTAAAAGTTTGTTTGTTTCTCGTATCTTTCTATACTTACTACCGAGGAGGTACATTCATTTTGTATAAACGTTTACAATAAAAAGAATCAATATTCGCAGACTCACATCTACAATGGTGCGAATTCTGCTAGTCAAGGATATCAAGACATTCATTTAAATCTGACAAAAACATTCAAAGTTCTTGCATGGAGGTTGATATTGAAAATGAGAGTAATCGGGGGAAGGACCCGCGTACATTACTGTATAAATTCAGAATAGTTCCGCTTTCTAGGATTTTTTGGTCATTGGTCAAATGTTGTGTATTCTAGAAAAATAGAAATATCAATCGCGCTTAGCCAATAATATGGAGTATAAAAATTTCTCATGTTCTTACTTGTTTGCGTTGCTTTGAGCAGATATAGTTCCATTTTCGAGCTGATTCTATGATTTTCAGTTAGGACATATATCAACTTTCGGATCTCTATCTCAATTTTGGTCGCCATTTAAGCTTGTAAGCATTGAGTGCATAGCGAGGTATAATAGTTTCAAAATCTTAAATCCAAAATGATATGTAGTTTATAAGAAAGTGTTTGGTGTATTACAAAAGGCAAGACACGTTCAGATTACGCTCATTGCGCGCTGATGAATATGGTAATTAAGTGACCAGTCTGCTGCACAAATATTGCAGAATGTTATATTGGTAGCAGACGTTTCGCTTGTTCGACAGGACTATTTTCACTACCACGAGTTAGCTATAAGTCAATACTATAAATGGGGTCTGGACATGTCACCACCATTAAAACTTTATCTGTAAATGGCAGTTAAAAATGTGTATAGCAAACCACTCTAATCCTAAACGATAGCTTTTCAATAGCAGAGGCTAGAGATTAGGACGTGATAGAATTTCGATTGTAACGAAAATTTATATATTTTATTACATGAGGCTTCCGTTGCCTGTAATCGGGTACGAAAAATCTAATATGGTCCCTTTCCCAGTCAATCAATATAAATATTTAAGGTTAATTTGAAGAGAATGAGTTAAGAAAGCAAGTCAATAGATTTTTTAGTATTTATGGCTAGATGTAAGCAACGATTTATCTCAGATGTTTCAGCTTGACTTAACGAAAGTGAAAAGGACAAATTTTAAAAACTAAAAGTAGTTCAAATTTGTAAATCAAATCTGTATTCAAAAACTTTTACTATTGTAACGGTAGGGAAATGGTAGCTTTTCGAAAATTCGACCGAAGGTTAAGATTTTTTCGCTTATCAAGTGACTTATGGTGGGAATATGTTGCGTAGCTTTCTTATTGTTGTTCTTAATCCTAAAGAGTATATATATATTTATTTAATATAATTTAAGAATTCATAAGAAATAATTACAAAAAATATGAAAAAAGACGAAAGCAAAACAAAAACATTTCTGTTTTTCATTCTTACCACAATGAAAATAAAGTTCAAAAAATCATTTGCAAGTTTAGAACAAATATAAATTAGATAAATGGCTTTATAATTTTGAAATATTTGTTTGCAATTTTGTTTTTAAATATATATTTTCTTCCAATTTTTTTCTACTTTTTCACAAACCACCCCACCAATACAGAAAAAAAAAGAAAAAATTTCCTTGTTATTGTTATTCAAACTTTTGTTACACTATTATTTCCCTACAATTTTAGCAACTCTTCAATAGCAATAAGCGGTGCAGCGTTATATATATATATGTACATACAAAAGTAATTGCCAGTCTGGTTATAATTTAAACATGTTTTGAAAGCTTATAGTTTCAGTTTTCTTCATACAGCAACTATTTTAATTACATCTTTTCATTTGTTGATTTGCAATTCGTGCATTTATACGCCCAATTTTAAGGTTATAAAAGACCTTGTTACATATAAATGTATGTAAATTAAATGAATGAATTAAACTGTGTTATGAAATGAAAACCAAAATTTAGCAATTTTTTCTTTGTTTTGTTTATTTAAATACAAGCATAATACCCTTTATTAATAAAAGTAACAATATATCAGTATGTATTCACTTTGTGCAAAAATTTATCATTACAATTAGGATCGGAGTAGTTTGTCTGGAATATTTTTAGATCGATAGGTTTTTTGTTGTAGGTTTTTGAAAGAGTGTACGAGCTATTTTAATATCCTGCAAAAGCAAAATAGTTGATTGGGCAATGTCGATTTTTATCCGGTCTTGGTGATTGTCAAATGCAAACGTATTGGAGAAAAGCTTTAAATATCGCTCATAATGCGTTTTCGCATCTTAGGAAAAGAAAATATATTCTTTTCCTTGTACGTTTACGTTTCTCGACAAAAACTGATTGTAAGTGAATGGCATATCCTCGCCATTTATGCCATTTTGGGTACGCGGTAAGAATTTTAATTTGTTAACGAGAGAAAATACGTATTGTGTCACACCGCGTCGATACAAGCCTCAAACAGTGCGGTAGATATCGTCACATCGTACGAAATAGTGATAACAACAATAAGTTTTTAGATTGGAATATCTGAATTTAAAAAATTGTGTTTGGTGTACAAATCGTTTTCATTTTATCGTGTGCTAAAAACGGTCCATGTTTTAAATGCTTGCATAAATTTGAATTTTCACCTAATACACGGAAGTCAATCGTCATATGGGGGTGAATGGAAAGCAGTAGCGAAAAATTTTCGTTAGGAATTCACTGCGAAATACATCAGATTATTACATCGTTACATAGAGAGGATAAAACTCTAAGCGTACGAATACAATTTTTACATAGTAGATCAACATTTAACTCTGAAGGCTTTAATATGTCAATAAAAAACTTTTCGATTTTTCTCTACCCAATACCACTTCCCTTAATACAATTATTCATTCAGTTTCACGATTATACAACAAAAATTATATCTTATTTTCATGTAAAGGCATACTTTTCATGAAAATCCCAAATTGGAGGGTATCCAAATCTTCCAGTGATGTTATTGTTCTGCACCTCTTTTTGTCAAAAGAAACTACAAATCGCTCTACACGGGTTTACTTTCATGAGACCCACCATATATATGTAGGGAGGAAATAGAACCCTGTGGTCCAATTCGTTAAGGTTAATTTCTGTGTCAATTTATTATATGCGACGTAAAGTATTGCAAATTAGACCTTTGCATCTTAAGAAGATTAAGTTTTTATCGAAAGGGCTGCAAGGGAGGAGTTCAAAAAATTTCCCCATCTGATTAAAATTTGTCATATCAATGAAGAATGCCAAAAGACTATTATATAGCGATTTTTGTCGAAGAATTTTGAAAATTTCAATTTTTTTCATAAAAGACTTTCAGAATTAGGCATTATGGTTGCGTGGCTAAAAAATTAGGACGATCTGATCCAATTTCAGAGTTAAAAAATTCCTAGATTGAACACAAGAATCCGCGGGCGAATAGACGAGTGAACGATCAAATGGACAGACAAATTTAAATCTATTCAAAAAATCATTTCAAATTCATTGGTATAGTAAAAGGTGAGAATATATTATATTATATTTAGCCCTTCTGAGGTGAAGCTTGGCAAATATGTGCATTAGAAATAGGCATGAACCAATGCATAAAAACTGACCGGCGTCCCGTGGTAGTGAAATGTTTATCAATATCATAGCAATATTTAACGCTAGTGATTGTTCGAATCCTTGTTGCCGTAATCAGTAAATTTGTTCACGACGTTTAAGCATATATTATCAGAGACATAAATTAAATTAATGTTTTCAGTAGATATTCATAGCTCATTAGTAAGCTGTAGAAATTAGAATGTTAATTCTCACATACACTTTTTATATATACTCATGTGTACGGACAATCGGGCCTGCCTACCTCCATTAAAAAATCTCGTTGTGTTTACAATAGTTTTTAAACTTTTAAAATAATACGTTCACTTTAAATGATACCGCACAGTACTACGCTAACTCTACGACAACTGGGTATCTTCACACAATGCAGATTACATTATGACGTTTGAAAACATACAAGTCGCGTAGAAATATCGAAATTAACCTTTCTTTTTAAGAACAGCACTCCGGCATTTGGATAAGATTTCATACTAGAAACTGTTCAGGAGAAATCTTATTTATTATCATCGAAAAAGTAGATTTTAATATTTTTAAAATGAGCAAAGAAGTTTGTCAAAAACGTCTCACCAAATCTCGCCTCAAAAATGCACTTTAGGACTACTGAATCCCTGGAAATGTTCAAAAGAAATTTGATATCATTGAGCTAATCGAAGCGAATTTTGAAGGAATATTACAAGTCATTCCACGGTAAATCAATTTCTTCTTATTCGAATAAGATTCTAATCAACATACTAATAGCCTTTAACAATACGTGGCACGCACCAAATATCACATAAATTCTCTATTCCACAGCCACTGGTATTGGAGCGTTAGGAATCTAGACTATGTAGAGTGCAACTGAATACTTTCTTAATGCACTCGATTAATCATACATTTTTTGGAAAGCGGTTTTTCTAAATAATTTCAATTCCATATCACGATTAAAATCAGTCTAAACTATACAGTAAAAGCTCCTTATTCGCGGTTTCACTATTCGCAGATTAAAAACCCCAATTCCCATATTCGCGGCTATAAATTTCTTTATTCGCGGATTTTTTGTGACTGGTTCCGGAATTGTTTTGTTTCTGAAGTTCAAACTTATTTAAAAAACAGAATTTAGACCCTAAAACACTTCTAATTTTGGACAATGCACCAGGTCATCTTCGCGAACTTGAAACTATGCATCCAAACATTAAAGTGAAATTTTTACTTCCCAGCACGACGGCTTTGCTTCAACCTATTGGCCAAGGACTAATTCAGGCCTTTAAGCTCTATTACATTAGACGAACCTTCAAAATCATATTGGATGATATGGAATTTAATCCTGACATGAATGTTATAGAATGCAAGGAGAAATTTTACGTAGCAAAATGCATCGTAAACATAAAGGAATCATTGGAAGAACTGAAGCCACACACATTGAAGTCATGCTGGAAAAAACGGTTGCCTGCTCTGACTGCGGGAAATGACGAAGAATCTGTGCAAGTTCAAACTTTGACTGCAAACATTACCGAAATCGCGAGTGGAATAGGACGAAATGGGCTCGAACAGATAGAATCAAGTGACATTCAGGGATTGCCTGAATCGTAAGATAAAGATTTGACTGAAACCAAATTGGAGGAAATGTTAAATTCACCGCCCATTGAAGAAAAGGTTTCAAAAAGCAATGGAAACGTGAAATTTGATTTGAAAAGTCTTTGTGAAGGTTTAAGAATGGCAAATCAGCTTGGCGATTTCCCTATGAACATTGATCCGTCTATGGAACGAAGTCTTATTTTTAAGAGGCAAATTGCTAATGCGACTGCTGCGTATCAGTCTGAATTTAAGGAGCTTCTAAAAACTGCCAAGCAAGAGAAACTTACAAAATTTTTCAAACCATTGCCTAAGCCTTAAGATAATTAATCAAAATGTTCAAAAACTTCAATTAAATTGATTTTTTTATTTTGTCGCTTAGGAACGTATCCCCTATAAACCCATATAAATTACCATTCCATATTCACAATTTCCTTTTTTATTTTGTCAACTAGGAATCTATCCCCTATAATCCCATATAAATTACCATTCTGTAATCACGATTTCTGTATTCGCGGCATTTTTATGGAACGTATACCCCGCGAATAAGGAGCTTTTACTGTACATAATTGGTGGGTGAGAAGTGATCATAAAATAATTTACTTGACTGACTAGTTAAGTTAGTCATGGCATGTATATAAAGAAATAAATTACACAGTAAATTACAATTATAAATGAAAAAACTGCAGCCAGTCAAGGCTACACAGTATTGTTTGAATCGTGTTCATCCGTCTCTTGACTTCAAATTCCATTTATTGTGCTTTCTAAAAATGCTAATATGAAATTTTATACAAAAAATTTAATAAAATTAAAATGTACTCGGTTTTGTTTTTATAACAATCATTTATCTATTTTAATAAGTTTTATCAAGCTTTTAACACACGTCCGCATTACTGAGTCAAAGAAAAAGAAATTTTCAGAAGGAAAACTTTTCTTTTTCATTAAAGCACAGCCCCAAATCTTTTCAATGTAATGTGTGAAAATTCATCTCTATGAGTTTTGTTGCCAATAAACATACAGTCATTAATAGTACATAAGCATCGAAGTTTCAGTCGACTATTACTCAAACATGGTCCTCAAGACAACTTAAGTAATTAAATCATTACAAGCCAATTAAGTGTTGGAACAACTGTTTTTTACCTTTATTCATTAAATAAAAAAAATCGTTGTTTTTGTTAACTGCGAACATTTTAGTGCGCTGATCAAAAGTCTTTCTGAAAACTAAGAAAGTCACACTCACCCGTAGCCGAATCTTTTACTCTCGAACACGCGAAGTGTTTAATAAAAAACTCTAATAAAACGAAATTGCTCTGCTCGACAATATTGGATGGGCTTGGGCGATTGTTGTGCCTGATTTTATGACTTTACAATCATCCAAAAGATATATGTGCAAAATTTCACCATGTCAATGGTATCTATTGTCTTTTATGAGTAATAAGCAAGTTCAATTTTTTTTTGGTTCGAAAAATAACTGCATTCTACTTTAGGTTATACTGTAAGCGTGTCCTTTGACCATTTTTGCTCGATTTCCAATGCTTTTCCCAATTAGAAACCGTATTACGACTGCGTCATACACAAATTTACGTGCAGACGGACACATAAACCTGCCATAGAAAATGACGCTGATGAAGAACACAAATACTTTATAAGATTTCTAAAATTCCATTCTGGATGTTGTAAACATTTTGTAACAAAAAATGTCCTTTGGCGGTGGGCATAAAAATCAAATTTTTGTTATAGTGTTTTTATCTTATCGTTATACTTTTTATATTTTGCCGAAATGGGACGGGGTACATTATTCTTAGGTTTCGAACTCTAACCATCGAAAACTGACACCAGCTGACAGCTAAGCATAATATTTTGAATTGATTTGAATTTAATTTACGCTGGATAACGTTCATTGGGGGAACGCGCTATACAGCAATAATAAAAATAGAGAACTGAAAATTGATATGTAGACTCTTGCACGTCGAAATGTTGTATTGACGCTTAACTCTGTATAAGCATAAGAGGGAAACTTTTAAAAAATCGCTGAAATATGTGGTTATGAAGCACCTTGAAATACGACCAGAACAATCAAAACTTACAGGCTATAAAACATGAATATGAGGCATGGCACAAATACTTCTTGAAATCCATCAAAAATTGCAAAAATTGTCCCGTTCGACTAACTAACCATTAGCTCGAAAAGTTAGAGACATTTTACAATACATTTTTCAAAGGATTTAAAGTAAGGTATTTTCAATGAAATGTTTTGTTAATTATATTAACATAGTGTAATATTTAAATAAACTAATATTCCGGCTTAGTATAACACATTCAGACTTCGATGATCAATTATCTTCGAGATATGACTGAACTATTGACTGTGTGCCGGTAAGCACAAATTGATTTTTATGCAAGAAGCTATAAAACGTGCCTCTTTTTAAGACAGTGTTTGTTGTTTCTTTCTTTTTCTTAATGCCTTAGCCATTTAAAAGCATTATACAAAGTCTATAAGGAACAGCTGGCTTAGATAACTGGTTGGTAAGTTCGGTGTTTTATTGTTCGTTATTAAAACAGGTTTTTATCGACTTGACGCAAACAATTGGTATAATAAGACATTTCGACAGACGTTAACTTTAAATAACACTAGCAGACGACAGTTGTTGTTGCTTTTATTTAGTACATTTATAAAGATTTTTAATATTTTCTATATTAAGTAACTAGTTTCATAAAAAAAAAGAAGAAAATTATATATTTTTATATACACTGCTTGTACAAATATTGTCTACTTTTATCTTTTCTCGTTTAATAGAAACAATGGTGAGTGAAAAGCAGTTAAGCCAACCGTAAAAGTTCAACCGTATAAGGTATTCATATGTATCATAAAATATTTTTTTTTGTTTTCAATTTCTTTTATCAACACACGTGCCTTTTTAACAGTAGCTACGTAAGACATATTGGCGTACCGGTTATTTGGAAATACAATTTCTCAGAAAAAAAAACCAAACCTTTAAACATTATATATATATATATATTAATATTAATTATAATATTATATATATATTATATTCTATTTTCTTACATACACTAGAAACGTAGATTTTCCTAATGGGTATTGCCAATTATAATCTGTTTAGTGTTAGATTTGTTACGCTTAAACTTGCAATAATGATTTTTTTTACTGTAATAACGATAACAAAAAAAGAAGAAAAATACAAGAAAAAAAAGAAGAATTAATGATTAGCAACAAATTCTGCCTGGCCTTGTTCCCAGTGAATTAAAAATGATTGTTTCTTTATTTACTTTTTTCTAATTTTTTTCCTTTCCTCACAAGCGTGACTAACATAAATGTAAATTTTAACTTTGCGTACATAGATACACAATTCACATTACAACGCTTTACAACTGATTGCCAAATTATTTATATTTATTTAAAATATTCTTGAGAGTTTCCAACAAATGTAAAAATTAAAGAGTTTATACCGCATTCCAAAAGTACTTAAAATCCCCCCAACATTCTCAGAGTTAGCTACTTTTTGCCATGAATATGCTTGCATTACTAAATACATGATCTACGACATGAACAAAATTTATGGACTTTGATTGCCTTACAGAAAAAAAAATATTGAATTAAGCTGCAGCTGTATGTTAATTTTATATAGATGTTCATGACTATGAAAAGAAATTACAACAGAAACCATTTTTATTACATCGAACAATATACAAACGCTTCCTGTGGTACCTGCTGACTACTAATTTATTGCATTGACCAGAAAATGTTAAGACTTTAAAGGTTACAATTCATGCATTCATCCAATTCTTTCTTATACACATATATGTGTAACCCCCACTACACGTCTTGAAGAGATACTATATATTCCACATTACCTAATGTATCTAAATATGATAATGCATAACTTATCTCATAGTAAGAGTAATTTTTATACCAAGTATTCAAGGCTAACTATATCATTCCATTCGTGGCGATCTAAGGTTACACCTATACTCCCGCCAGCTTTAAAACAAACGAATTAGTGTTAGTAACGTTGTTCCGGCAACAACTACGGCAAAATATGAATGCATAAAGCTGTTTCTTATAAATACCGAAAAATTGCTTTCATATATTCGTACATTTCTACCATACCTATCGCAAACTTGTAGTCCACGTCATGCAGCGCAGCTAGTCCTAATATACTATCCCGTCTTATGATCTCTTTCATAGTTACATGAAAATTTGACAAGTTTGTCCGCGAATATTAATAAGACGCCGCTTTCCTTATGTGCAACGTGGATAGGCGAATGTTTTCGAGCTATCTTTTAAGAGAAGACATAACTGCTACTATATCGGATTAGATAACGCCCTGTCTTTCCGGTTCAGACTTTATAACTTACCTCGCTGGAGTGCAGCCAACAATAATATTAATGGGCCAGCTTTACACGGACGATAATACCCCTTTTTTATAAGGATAATTTTAACATAGGCTATCAAGTGTAGAAAATGAAGAAAAGCTTCTTATTTTGTATCTACATGACGTGGGAATAATTTCAGATTTGAGTAAAAGCACCACTATCAAAAGTCTATTAAGATAGGTAATGTTCTGGAACCTTTAAATGCACTATTTCTCCCATACAAATTTTAAGAAATATTTGCTGAACATGTTTATGTTTATCGAAAATTTGACTTAATTGTCTAAATATATATTTTAAAATCTGAAGTTTAAATAAAATTGACTTTCCGAGATATCCTGCAAATATGTGTGTACACATGTGGGATACGACATGAAACTACATAGTAAAGTCCTTTTCTGCTAAATTCCAATTTCAAAAAGAATACATTTCAATATTTCTTTCTCATTAGCTGAATTTTATATATTTTTCCTCCAAATATAATTGTATAATTATTATATATATGTACATATGTTGGAAGAACCCTTAGATATATATTTTAGATCTTGTGCTGTAAGAACAACTTTATTATTCGATTTGCAATATATCTATATGGCACCAGGATCGATGTAATTCATATGTCCTCTAAGGGCGCAGTACAATTAAAAATCACGCTCACAGCATTATAATCCAAATTAATTTATTTCAAATTGAGATTAAGTCGACTCAATTAAATTAAAGCTATTTTAATACAATATTTTAATACAATAAATTCAACACAATTCCGAAGCGGTTGACGCATAGCCGTGTAAAAAAGAGTCACGACTAGCAACTCTGTGCTCACTATTTCAAATCTCATTACGGTACAATGTATTTGGCCGTAGCAACTATAAAGAATGCTTAGTCGGTGAAGGCCTAACACTTATCTATTGGACACACACGCTCAGTAGGCTACGTCCACATTATATTACCGTCACATATAACGGCGTATCCCCTGATTTAATCATTAAAAAAAAAAAAAAATCAATTTGGTTCCAACCAAATCAGTTCAATTTAATCCCTATCAGCGCCTTTCACTTGAAAGCACTTTGAATTCCATGTAATTTAAATAAATTCAATGCAATTCAGTATTTATTTATCCAAAGTTTACAAACATAAAATAACAAATAATAATTGGTTTTCAGTAAATGAAATTTCAATAACTATTATTTAAAATTAAAATTAATTTAAAAAAATTTATTATCGTATAAAAGAGAAAACTGGTATTACTGAGAAAAATCTCTTCATATTTGCATCAACAACTATGGATTTTTATATGACATTTGACGCGATCCCCAAATCGTGTTCGTCAAGCACACTATCCACAGTCCTGGTAATCAAATCATGGGCAGTCTTAAAAAGTAACGAAAGTGCAATTTCAACGATCCATATAAGTGAAATAACATTACTTGAGTTAAGCCATTAAAACGACTAAGATTAAAATTAAATTAAGGGATTGGTATATTTATACTCGCTAATGGGTAGTTATAAGTCGTTCTAAACCGAAGCAAGACAGATATTTTATTTAGTTTTTTTTTTTGGTAAATTTTTACCAACAATTATAAAACTTATTACAAAAAAATATGTTTCATATACAATTATTTGTGTTTTTGTCTTCATTTTTTTTTCTTTTTTGGTTACGCTTGATGGCAGAAGACTTTTGTTTTACTTTTGTTTTTGTGTACAACTGATTTTAATGTTTTTTCAATACGTTACGCGGATACTAATCTTTTGCAAAACAACTACAGTTATTTGTGTTCCATGCAAGCTAAAGTCATGGTACAATTTTGTAAAATCTCCAACAAAAGTGGAAAAATTATGGACAAATCAACGAAAGCAAAATTCAAGAATAATTTTTAATTGTACTAACAATTCCGATTGGGTTTTAAGTCGAAATGAATAAATAAAATTTAAAAATTATGAAATTTATTTCTAATTCAGTTTTTCGTTCATTGAACCCTACTGTTTATTTGTTTGATTAGCAATAAAAGAAACATGTTTTTCTTATTTTACTTGTTCAAGGTATTTTCATTGATTTACACCCCTTTTTCAAACGTGCAACATGATGAACGTGTTGTTGCTTTATGAAACAATTTTATACCCATTACTGGAAGACGACAGCGTGATAGATTAGTTATTCTGATTGTAACGTTCAAAAATACGCATTAAAAATCTCTTAAAGTTGTAGATACATTTAATCCTATCCATCTATTCGCCCATCAATTATTGCCACAAGGTCACAAGACTTCATGTATAATTTATTGCTTCAGTTCGCATTCAAAGTTGCGCTTTGAATATATGCTACCCATACGCAATAATATCTAGAAGAACTAAAAATCTCGCGTCAAAGCCTAATTTTGTAAGAAAATTTGAAAACCTACCGTTCGGAATAGTATTTGAGCTGAAACTTATATTTGAACTATCATTCGATGTTAAATACGCTGTCAGGCCATATTGACATCAATCAAATTGTACTAATTGACTTCGCTCGAAATTTGACAAACGCAATGCTCAAATCAAATTGTTCACATATATCGCCGAAAATATCGCCTGGTATTGCCTACAAATTTACGCTTAGACGCAATATTGTAGTTAATAACTCTTAACACGAGAAGCAAATACTAGGTAAAAACATGTATATCCGGAAAAATGATGTCGATCGGCTATATAGTTTTCAAATTATTAAGAGAAACTGCGTATAGACAATAAACTTTTCAATCATTGAATTGAAGCTTATCCACAATTCGCCTTAAAATGAATATACATTTTTACTTATTTCATTCATTTATTTTCTATAAACAAATACTTATTAATCGACTTAGCTACAATATGCGTAAACAGCAAACTATTTCAGAGTTGATTAGGCTAATACGTCACGAGCGGGCTTCAAACACTTTGAAAGTAAACGCATTCTCACTGCAGCTGCAAAAAGCACACAAAGTAACAATTTTCAAAATTATTACAAATTTCGCAAAACGAAATTAACAAACTTTAGAAACTTTTTATTTCTTTATTTTTCTTTAAGTTTACTGAAGTCGATCACAAATTCTCTCCAGGGAGTGAATAATGTAATCAAATGTTAGAAAAACAGATCTCCATGTCTTTAAAATTTTATTCGTTACAGATTATTAAAAGTCATAAACAGCGCCGCATGAGAAATTGCTGCCCAAGAAATCATGCAGAGAGGTCAAGGCACGTCCGTTAAATTTCATTTAAAATTTATTTAAAAGAAAAGGTTTATCTAACATATATAACCTAAGAAACATAAATTTTTACCCGTCATTTCCTATTCACTTAATTTCTCAGTAATGTTTAGAAATATCTAAGGAAAGACTTTCTATTTGCGTTTATTTCTTTGTTTTATGGAAAAAGAAATCTTTTACTTTAAATTGTTAATTAACGAATTTTCATTTGCGTTATTCATTCAAGCAAATCATTAACATAAGTGACTAAATACATATGTATATAGTAATGCCTCATCAATCACCAGCACTTACTAAGAAAAAAAAAAAAAAAGAAAGAAATCGCTGTTGACCGATTTTTACTGGGAAGACTTTGAAAATATTCGACTAGTAAAAGCTGATAAAAAAGAAAACATCATTATTAACATCCTTTCATCTTAAATGCCTGTACCAACCTCTCTCTCTGGCTTATTTAAAAATTTCACTCGCCCGCTTCTGGCAATAGTATGGTTCTCACTTTCTTTAAGATTGCCCACATTGAGAATTAGCCCACAAGATGGCAACTTTTATTAGTCAAGTAAATGAAAATGCAATTAATTTAATGCAAGAAAACTTTGTGGAGGACGTTAATTGACCCAATACTCCAAGTTATAAAAAGGTGTCTAGAATTATTGGACAGAGAAGAATGAAACAACAGGGAAAGTTTCGATATTGACTAAAATTAAGTAGTTGCCTTTACAGGCCGCATGCATCAAAAACATTTTTTTGGTCACGCTCTTCAGCCCTTTCTTTGTTTTTTTGACGCGTGAAAAATACAATAAGTTCAGTTTGCCAAAAGAGAGCTTAATTTTCTTGACTATGGACTGTGCCGAAACATTTCAATAGGGAAGAAATAGGCGGTGACGAACACTTCTTAATCCAGATTTTTATTATCTCAATATGATAATGGTCTGAAGAATGAGAATGAGAGCAGGAATAAGAGCGTTGAAAATTGACAAATTTCTAATGTCTGATGTGCTTTCTTCAAGATTTTGTCAAAGAAATAACAATAGCAACACACTCGTCTCTTGTCAAGATAGGTCTTGAAATATACAAATGTTGCAGTGATGACAACGATGATGACATTATTATGAACGAAATATTTCTGCCATCGCTCTTACTTTTTCTTCCTTACAATTTTTCCTTTGCAGAGATCTTACCAATCGCGTCAAATCGATACACAGAACGTTCCCAGTGAGTCGAACTCATTTTGTTTTTTTTTATGTTTTTGTGTTAACTATTTAAGTGGCTAGGTAAAATGTTTGTATGAATCCTTCAACCAAACCTGCTGCCGATGGCAAGTTAAAATTATTTACTTAAGCGATAAGGCCACTGTAACTGACTAAAAAGGAAAGTTTTTTGGTAATAGAATAATAATACATGGGGTGTTTGTACTAAGGGTTTAGGGGCATAGTAGTAGAAACAAAAAACTATTGTGGAAAAATATTAAAAAAATAGTAACATGAACACCCCTTGTTTTATAGCACCTTCAAATAAACAAGCTCTGCGCCTCACATCTGTTTTCGGGTAAATTTGAAGAAAAATATATTCATATACATGAAACTGGAAGAGCATATAGGATTCTGTCAAAATATTAACCGATTGCGTAATTAGTGTGTATTTGAATGAAGAATTTCACGCTTTTATTAGGAAAAAATGTTTGGATTGAAATGTTTGGATGTATTTCTCTACACCGTAAAAAATTCAAATGAAAAGAATGAAAACTGTAGGAGTTCTTCTGTGGAGCACTTTGAGAAATTTTATCTCGAGAAAAATTGGTTTGCGAAATCAATTTTTTCAATCATTTAAAGTTTTTCCATGCGCATTACTGTATTTTCATGCCTTTCTTGACTCTTTAAGGAATCATTTACGCCAATAAAGAAAATTTGCTGCAGCCTTGCCTCTTAAAACAGCAACGCATTTGCTTGTCACGGTTTTTGTGACAAAAATAATTATAATAAAACTCTCCAATTAATCCCGTTATAAAAAAAAGTTTATTAAATCACAAAATTCTCAAAAAGGAAATAGCATACTTATGACTTCTGACGCCTTTGTGACGTTGTTCAGAATATGGCTGTGTGTAAACGTTTCGTTTTCAATAAAAGGAAAAAGACGAATGAGAAAAATAGCGAAGTCAGAAAAATTTGAATATCTTTAGCTCATTCGACAGCTATTTCCATATAATTTCAAGTGATATAGAGGAATATAGGGAAAGTCTTCTAGCTTGACCGCATTGCAGTCCCAAAGTTAACAATAGTTCCTAAAGGCTTGTTAGAAATATATTTCCACATAGATTCATATTACGTGAATGCGAGTCACAATTTTTATTAATTAAAAAAAATTAATCAATATTATTAATTAAAAAAAAAATGGTAACAATAAAACTTGTTTAACTTGTTTAAAAGGTATTTTCATATGGATTCAAAACGTGTCCAAAAAAAATGCAAATCATACAAATTTTGACGCTGACCAAAGGGGGATGACGGTTTAAAAACACTGTTTGTGGTCAACTTATACAGCGAGTTAATAGACAAACCAAGCATTGGAATTTCTTGAAACTTAACATTCGCTGCTACGACACAATGTCAATTTCAAAAATAATTTTCTCATTTAAATTAGGAAAAGTTTTTTAGGTTTTTCGCACAAAATTCTCTTTCAACTTTTGTCTTATATCTTAAAGAAACTGATAGAAACCGTTCCCAGAATAGTTGCACATTTCAACTTATTTCAAACACTAACTAACGGCTTAAGGCAATAAAATTTTAAATTGAAAATCATAAGCACGATCTGAAAGCGTAAGCTTCGCATGAAGAGCCGAACCAAGCGTTCTTATTTACTTTTTATAATTAGATATTTCAGTGAAACAAGATCTATGACTACTGTTTAACGCCAATGTCGATGGTTTTTTATTCCAATTTCAATATTTTGCACCTGGTACACTTTGCTGCAGTGTCTTTTCCATTAATGGTATGATTTTACCGTAGAGTTTCTGCAGGTAATTTAGTATGTTTTTATATATAAAAACTTTAAAGCAAATGAAAAAAAACGTGCAAAAAAAGTAAATAATTGATTAAAAAACATCTTTCATTAAACTTGAGCGGCCCTAATGTTACAATAAACCTCAAGATCAATTAGTAACCGCAATAAGTAAAAATTTTTAAAAATAAATGACAATAAAAAAGTCATTATTATTTACTTTGTAAAACTTAATAATGATTAATAGTAAATACCTCCAGTAGCCATGACTCACACGACTATAAGCACATAATGCGTATAAATAGCATTGCACTACCTTTGCCTATATAATGCTAAAGTGTTATTCATATATATATGATATATATATATATATATATATATATATATACATAATATATATATATATATATATACATAATATATATATATATATATACGTGTAACAAACGCACAGAAATAACTTAAAATATGAATGTGGATTTTAAAATTGGGAAATAAATTAAACCTTGACAACTAAAATAACTGAAAATTATTTACACAAAATTATTACAATTAATCAATAATTTTGCGATTTACTAAATAACATACACTTGTCGACGTAAGACAATGACGGCTGTTTTGTTTTCTCCCATAGCATTCCATTTCCGATTTGCCGATCGCTTTTTCTCAAAAGAATATTTTATGACATCAGTGTCAATGAATTGTTTTATTTATTGAAATCAATTCTAATAAAGCAACAACAACAATTCCTGATGGATAGTTTCGTTCAGTGTATTTAAATAATAAATGTAAATAAACACCCTCTACGGAAGGAAAACCTAAAAGATTAGATCATCTTTGAAAATACTGAACGACGGTTTCTTTAATTTAATCGATTTTAGCTTTATATGTATCTTTAGCATTTGATCCGTCAATTGTTTATTGGGATAAATAAATATTAACATTGCACATGAAAATGAAGGTATGTTTATAAAACAATTTATTAAGCAAATATAGATTGAAAAGAAATTTTGAATACTCTTTGCTGAGAAAAATTGATAATAGATTTAAATTGGATGTGAAGCAACGTTTTCATGTTCTAAAACAATTCATATAATATCATAGGCGGAAAATGTCCTTTTCAAAATTCCAGATAAGGCAGACATGCATATGGATTTTGCTAGCTTCACTTAACATAACCAAGGTAATTGTATTTTGTCAAAAAAGGACATAGAGGATTGTCGAAATGTTAGTCAAAAATGATAAGAACCTTCTTTTAAATCAAATATCGAGAAGCGCTTTATACAATTACTTTCCATGATCGTTTGGTATTTTCTTTTCATATTTTATGATAATTATGAACCGAACGACCTAAACCGTTTTACACAATGTTCCCACTGGAGTTATTAAAATAATCACTCGGAGACAGATCCGACGGATCGACCAGATTAGTTTTTAGCTTATTTTTATGTTGAACAAGTAGCCATCGCTTTCATGCTAAAAATACAAAATATCCTGACTAACTTAAACTTCAAAGACCGTTAATTATCAAGCACAACAGTTTTGATTTTGCAGATTTCTACTTTCGCGGATGACATACGTAGTCGGTTAACGCTACCCAATTTAATGGTTTCAGAGACTTGCTTGAACACCCTACAACAACTATGCTTTTTTGAGAGCATTCCATTTCGTAACATTTTCTGTTTTTTATGCAAGAAATTCCATTGTAAATACAAAACTTGAGGCAAATTTTTCGAATCAACGTTGGTATCTATAACGGATATTGGAAAAGAGAAAGGCTTCTAACTCCCACGGTAGTAAATAAATTAATCCACGAAAGGCTCTAAAAACTTAATTGGCCAGCGCTGGTTATACTAGCTCAAGAAAGGATACAAGGGTTTCTTGAATTTATATTTGCCATAGGAAAAATTTTGTACCTTCGTCAACTTAAGCAAATATAAAAAAATTGCAAGTTTTTGTGTGAACGTGCTAATCACTGCAGCTGTGAATATTAAAAAATGTTATACCCTACACCAAGTACAGGTTGCAGGGCATATTAACTTAGTGCGATCGTATGTAAAACGCAGAAGGGCTTAAGATGGACCCATCTTTTATTACACCGATCGATTCAGAATTATACACTGATTTGATCTAAGCTTGTCTGTCCGTTTGTCCGCCTGACGTCTGCCCATATAAATTTCTGTCCAAACTACCGGTCGCAAGTTTTGAGATATTTTGGTGAAATTACAGTGACATGTTTTGGCCCAAGGACGAACTTTATTGAAAATTGTTCGAATCGGTCCACTTTTTCAACCACTCGCCATATAACGCCCTATTTTGAAAACTCATTATATGGGAAAAAATTGTAATTTTCAAAATTTCTCGTCAAAAGTGGCTCAGTCGTAGTATTTCGGCTTGCTAAATTTATATGAAAGCTTTGAACCGGCTGAGGCAATTGTTGAACTCCCTCTCTGACGACAATAGTGATTTAACATAAAAAAATGAACTGTACCAAATTCGGAGCATCCAAGCTTATTTTTGGATTCTGACATATGTAAGGATAGAACTTGTACTACATTAGGTTGCGTTGTGAGCCCGCTTTCCCATAAACACACACTTGGAAAATTTGCTTTATATAGAAACAAGATATCATTTTTCTCTTCTGTTGTAAAAATAAGAATTGTGTTAACAATGTGGTGTAGGGTATTTATGGTCGGCCTTGTCCGACAATAATGTTCTTAATTCTTTTTCTTTAGATTTCAAGTATTTGCTTCCTTTTTTCGATAAGTAAACTCAGTTAGGGGTTAAATGGAACTCAAACTAATTACAAGAAAATTGTTATTATAAATGATTAAAATTATGTGTTACGTACAACAACGCGTTCTTAACAAAAATGTCGATAAACTATTTTAACAATATAGATTAATTATTAAAGCGATATGCGCAGAGGAAATTTTTAAAGGATTTTTTACCGGGAGTTTTCAAAGCCCTAAAATACTCATTGGAATCACACGCAATAGTTTTATTTTTGCTCAACGTAAGTTTCTAAATCGTTTTAGCTGTTTGTATATCACTATCGGAAATATTGCGGAAAGAAGCCGAACCTTTCCATGCATTCTCTTAATTGAAAATTGATGCAAACATCTACAGGAATCATTCAAAGTTTCAGTGAGCGAATGAGCATTATTAATCTACAAAACTTATTTCAAGCGTATAAAAGATATTTATTTAAAACGTTGGAAAACTTTTTTTTAATTGAACAAAAAACAAAGTAGCGTTTTTCGCAAATGATAATTTCTTAGCGTAGAAAGTTTATTAATTACGGGTCATGTAGCAACAACGAAACGATTGAATCTGAGTATTGCCCACCCATTTGTTTGACGAAATAACGAAAACAAGTAGGCACCGTCCGTTTATCTTTTAGCAAGACAATGGAAGCTATCACACATCTCGTCTAACAACTAGCTATTTAAACACCCAAAAGAAAATCAAGATAATGATTCATCCACCGTACAGTCCTGATTCGCCATCTAGTGAATTCCTTTTGTTCCCGAAGGTTGAAAAGAACAACAACAATTATCAGCTACTTAAGAAACCGTTGAAACTATCACAGTTGCAGATGCCTTAAGCGATATGACAAATGAATAGAACCAAAATGTAAAGACCGTAACGGGAACTATGTGGAAAAGCAAGAAGACAGTTTTTAACAAAAGATTACAAAAGTTGTGAATATTAAGTTTAAAAGATAAACACAAAGCGCCATGTATACAACGGTATCAAAAAATTAATTATCAAGATGTCTTAATCAAGCCGGCTCTTACAAATTCGTTTCCACCTTTTCAATTAAATATCCGCCTGAATGGCCGAATATGCATAAGATCACGACTAACAACAACTCGATGGTAGTATGCTCAAATTTCAACTGCGGTAGAATTTTCAATAAAGCCGATAGCCTTAGATGCTACCGCTTTAAGACTTTAATCGTAGAACTTATTACTCTGACTAATTCAATTATAAAGATAATAACAAAAATAATTTCATAAACTTTAGCTATCTGCAGTCGGGCGAACGAACATAAAATAATTTTTTACTCATCTCATGCGGATACGCGCCTCTCTGTCTGTCTGATTTTGACACTGCTACTAAACAAACGAATATGACCAAGCGAACATAGTGAGTAATCGCACTTTTCATGCAAACATTACATTTTTTCTATTAACAGGTATTTAAGACGAATTTTGGGTATCCATTTCTTAATTTTATTTATTTAATAATTTTGAATATTTATTATTGCTAATCAAATATACATATAAATTTGGTTAAACTCTTTTATTAACTGGGTTTGTTGGGCTACTTTACCCCTGCATAGAGACAAGGAAAAGAAGCAAAGACTCAGAATCACATGCTGATCAAAAGTTTATATTGTTTTCAATACATCTTTCTATATAAACTTGAAGAATAAATTTAAAATTCGAGATGTTATGAACGGAAAATCAAAAATTATATATGTATCTCTGATCTTTGTTGGCAGACATAAAACAATTCAGTTCATCATACAATAATAGGTTCTGAAATTATGAATATTAATTATTACTTACTTATTTAAACATTATCCTTAAAGAAATAATGTAAAAAATACCCTTTCATCAAGTGACTATCGTAAAGATGAAGTTTCTATGCGTGAAGACATTTTAATCCACATGTAATGATTCCTGTAGACTTACTCGTAGCAACTATAAAAGACATTCAGTGTGCAGCAAAAGCAGCAGGGAGTAAATGTTGGGAATACAAAAAGTAGATTTATTTCGAATTTCAAATTCGATGTCGGAATGTTTAGTTTTTTCTTAGCGCCTTATTTTTGTTTCAGTAACTTTTTTACAAATAATTTGCGCTCTTTACACAATAAAACGTTTGATACGAATTCCGACTTGCTGTAAACTGGTTTTTGTAATATTTTTTTTCTAACTTTTGATGACTAAAAATATATGTTTGGAAAATTATTTTACAATTTTTTCTTCCCCATTAATTATTTTATAATATTTTTTTATTTCCTTTCCTTTTTAGCTTTTCCCTCTTAACGTTTTTATAAAAGCATTAATTTTTTTTTTGATTATTTTATCTGATGCTTGACTTCACATTTACGTTGAACTTCTTTTCTTTTCTCTCAAAGGTTTCGTTCTGGTATCATTCTTTTCTGTATTTTCTTTGCTTCCTTACTTAATATTCTTCGTTTTGTCTGTTGTTGCTATTTTCCTAACTAAGTTCTCTTTTCTTGATCTCTTGTTACTTTTGCTGTTATTCAAAATGCTTGTGTGAACAGAAATCTTGCACTTCTCGATTACCATATCACATGTATTGGACCTTTCTTCTTGAACCGTTCAAAAGTAACTGAAAACAACAACTCACTGTTTTACCTGTTTCACGCTCAACTAACGCCTGAAGCGTCAAACTCGACTCAACTCAACGACTTGTTTGAAGCAAAGATATTTCACATTCTCTATTCCTTTCTCTCTCTCTCTCTCTCTCTCTCTCTCTTCCGCCCCTCTGCTGTCAGACACCATTATTAAAAATAGATATAAAACAAAATCATGCAAAAGTTAACGGCATAAGTTTAATGTGGAAGTGCAAAAAGAATATCCAAGAAACTGCATCATAGAATCTTCTTATTCAGAATGGAAACAAAAGCAACAATCCCATAAAGACTAGTTTTCCTCAAGTATTACAGTCTCATGTTGAAATGGCTGACCGACTCTTCGTCAATACATACAAGCGATTGTAGCACAACACATTTTTGCCATTGCATGTTGAGATCTATTTTTGCCTGCTCTTTGTTTTTTTCGTTTTTTGTTTACTCATTCTTCAACATTCTTTTTACCTTTGGCTTAACGTCATCAGCGAAGATTGAGACTATATAACTTGTGTCACTTTGTATGAAACACAAGGAAACACGTATCAAAGACCTGGTACTTGGTTATGCACATGATCAGCGTGAGATTCTGATTCGATCTTAACAATGATGATCTTTTCGTACTTTTCGTTCGCTGGAAGGGCGCATTAATATTGTCATTCCGTTTGTAACGTTTAAGAAGAATATACAAAATGGGAGAAGTAATAAATTTTTATTCAGCCTCTGCCGCTTTATCACTTTTCGATTTCGAAGCACAACGATCCATGCGACGCAATATTATATCTTACTTCAACAAATTTGCTTACTGTTATATTAAGTTTTTGATAAGCTCATCAATATATTCTCAAAGAAATGATAATGGCATTTTTTGACTTGTGACTAACGCAACTAAAAGGAAATCATACTTCATTTACCAGAAATTTAAAAAGAATAATTTCTTACATAGACTTGTAGTATGAATCTGATCCTGTCATATCACAATAAAAAGAAGAATTTCTTACATAGACTTGTAGTATGAATCTGGTCCTGTTGCGAATCTTGTCTTTTTTATTTTTTGCGTCACACAACACGCATTTCGCAAAAACTTAATAAAAATGTATTGAAATATTTAAGTTTTTTCCAGTTTTTTATTTGTTTAATTCTTTTTGATATTGCAGATTTTTTTATGAACTTAAGATTACGATTTTTAATGTTTTATCTATCTATCTATGTGACCATGAAAATTTTAGACTTAATTCAGGAAAAGGTTACCAAAATTGCATGTGCGTGGATGGAATCTTATAGTGTCCATTAGGATATTTGCTTTAATGCATATTTTAGGCGCTCACGCACGACTCAACCCAAACTTGTAGCCATTCTTCGATTTCGATTCGTTTGCTTCTTTTTGATTTTAAGTTTCATGAGCAGACGCAAACATACAAACATACGGTACTATCCTTTCACACTACATCGATTGTTGTTTAACATGTAGTATATTTTCGCCAATCTATGTGTCCGCCTGATTTTGACAAAATTTGGTAAATTAACTCGTTTTGGTCTAAGAAATATCGAAAATGGATTGGACCGGACCATTTTGTCGAACACTCGAATAACGCAGTTTTTAATATTTCTCGACAAACATTGTAGAAACTTATATTTTAGCATATAAAATGTATGTGGAAAACTTGGATCGAATGAGACCATTTTTTGAAACATCTGTGTAATAAACGTTCTTACGAAAAGTAAAGCTTTATACGGGAAAAGTTCAATTTGTATTATTTTATGATAAGAATTTGTTCGCAACAATAATTTAACACCAAAATTAGCTGTACAAAATAGATTTATTGTTTTAATCGTTCCCATGGAAGTAAGTCGTTATATAGCAACATTGAAGAATAAGATCTTTGACAAATTACACATGAGTTCACACTTTGATCCTCTTTGATTCGTGAAAACCATGCTTTCACTTTACAACTAGATACAGTTTTTGGCACGTTGTCACGAAAATAAGTAAAGTATTGTATTAGGTTAAGTAACGTAGAGTATTGAAAGGTCGGCCTTGTGTGGCTATAGTATTTTAACTTGTTTTTATTTCTACTTCTTTCTTGTCAGTGATTTTGTGACCTATTTTGTGTGTATCGCACTATGTTCGTTATATTCGTAGAAATTTATCATCGCTTATCCTATCATGTCTTGCATTTTAATGTTTTATGATACACACTTGTGCCCAATTCAGTACCAAGTAGAAAAAAATGATAAGAATTCACCTAATGTAGGGTGAAAAGAATTATAAAGTGTTTGTTAAAAGAAAAAATTTGAATTGGAAAGAATTAATAAAATTGTCACAAACACAAACGAATAACGTACATTTGAATGAGGTTAAGATGAAAATTGCTTTTTTGAAAATAACCTAATTTTACAAAGCATTTTGTGTATGTTAAGCGATTAAAGAAAAGAATCCTTATTGCATACTCTAAGCACCTACTATAGTATATAGAAAAAAGAAACTCGATGAGTAGAATTGAATACCACGCATAAAATGTGATTCATTCAAAATGTAGGGGGCAGTCTTGGTAGCAGCAATATGTGCCAAACGTAAGAACGTTGCTTAAGCACTTTAAGAGCCACTTTTAAAAAGTTTCAATATGTATGAAAATGACTACTGCCAGACATCTTACTTACTGCCTTGACATCTTAGTCCTCGAATTATTATTGCAATTACTGCGATTAGTGATCATAAAAATTATTCTTGACATATTCCGAAATATGATTCGAATTAGAATCGGTACAGACCTTTCTATGTTCGGGTAAACTACGCCAATCGCGACATCTAGTCAACTCAGTTGAAACTTTCCATTTCTGCGTTTACCTCTTTCGGAAATACCTTCATGTAAGCGGAAGAGAACATTTTACGTGATTTTATTCTTTTTTTCCGTCTCATGCTTTCTATCTATTGCATGCGGATCAAGATCGTTTTCACACTCTCTTCTTTATAATGAATTGTAAAATATACTTGCAGCATTTTCACTTTCTATTCTTTTCTACAAAAATACCTACACGTAAAACGTCGGAAGCTTTAGGCATAAACATGCACTTAACGCCATATTTAGTACAGTTTTGGAAATGGTAAGTTTCAATTAAAAAATGGGCAAATCACCCAATACGAACGAAAACCTACGTTTAAAAAAGTCATTTTGTACAAATTAAGAAATCGCTATTTAAGGAATATGTATATTGATTATTATGAGAAAAATTTCTTTATAGTTATAGTCACTTGATTAAAAAGAAAAAATACCTTTTGCAGAATCGAATGTTACATATATATATATATATATATATATATATAAAACATTTGATCCTTTTAAAAACCACACCCTTTCCAAAGGAAGACAGAACAAATCAGTTTCGACCTCCCATTTGCAACGCCTACAAATATTCACTCAAGACCCCGTATATATACAAGGCGGTTTAAATTTAAGTCGATTTCGTCAATTTACCGTCCGTTGATTTAGAAAATCGGTAGACATAATCAGAGCTAAGGTCAATTAGATTAACAGTTCCAATTATCAAGTTAACGTAGCCACAATTAGCATATGTCTTTCGCGCTCGGAAAGGTGGGAACTATTAATATATATGTACACATATCTGAAACACCACCAAGTATATGTGTTCTCGGTAATCGGAACAACAAGAACATTTCCAATGCAATTAACTTTGCAGTTGGAAATGTCAAAAAAATTCGGATAGTTTATTTCGCTTACAAACAAAGAAAAGCAAAATTGAAACAAGAAATTCGACAAAAGCCCAATTATTTGAAAGTCCTGCTTACCAACGTCTCATCTTGACTAGAAAACAGCGCAAAAACTTGCAGATCTAATTATATACGACACTAATTATGTTTTCATAGGAATGGACAAAGTCCCGTTGTAATAGGTCAATAATTGGCGCACTCATCCAAACATTTGCGATGCTCACTCCAATTTGCGTTTGCAGCAATAGTCAATGCGCATCAAATTGTATGAAAACCGTCAGCACGCAACAAAGCATATAAAACAAGTTTTGTGCTGATCGGTGAGGTAACCTTTTCTAACAGAGAAGTCAAAATTCGAAATGATAACTCAGGGAAAAGTAGAAGTTGTCGAATTTTTTCACTGACAATTTTTAAACTAATTTGAGGACCAAACTGAACCTAAAGAGACTAACAAGAGATTATTCGAGAGAAAGTTTGTGTCTCTAAGAGGACTTGTAAAATCCGTAGCGCTGATTTTCTTTCGCTATTCACCAAAAATATGTATATCATTTCTATGTAAGATTTCTAATATATATTGCTCTATATTAAAAGCATTTATAATATTGTGGTGAATATAAAAGGGGAATATATAAAAGTCTTATTGTTTCTGAAGAGCTGTAACAGAGGACCACATTGGCGAACGAGTAAAAAAAAAGCTGTGATCATTACTTGCTGCATACTTGATTTAAATGATAGGTATCTGCGATTCGCTTCTAAGCACAATACGCTTTCTTACTTATTATAACTGCGAAATGCAAAATTTATTACAAAATTTACAGAAGATCAAACTCTACGGAAATAAGAACCAATTGCATTTCATTTTGCAATGTATAGACCTTGGAAAGTCGAAGTATAAAAAATAATTATAATAAAATAACAGGTTGTTCTTCATAATAATGCAAGCACACAACGTTACAATTGTACATGCCAGCACACACCAACAGAAATGTACCAGAACATACCGAACTTAAGAAACTCTTTTAAATTCACTAAAGAACAGCTAATCCCTGGAGATAAACTTACAAAAATCAGTTATTTAAAGACATTTTTCAAATTTCTCTATTGCATATTTTTTAAAAAACAATAGAAAAATACGATACATTCGAAGATCGATCTGCAATTTTTATTAGAATAGAATATCGAATGTTGACAGTTGAATTATTTTCTACTTTTCGACTACTACCGTTTGAGTCTTCTAAACAATTTTTTTTTTCTAAAGTTTTGCTTCTTATACGTATATGTTCTTTCTTCAGAGGTAAATTATTGTGTCATTGAAATATAAAAAAGGCAAACACAACTAAAACGTGCAAACCAGTAAGTGGATCTGTGTTTTATTGACTTTTCTACATCAGAAAGCATTCAATTCGATGGAATTCTAAAAGGAGTTCAGGAGTAGAAGGAGAGAGATACACAATAGTGTATCACACAATTTAGGCAAGAAACAAGTAAGAAAGTTGCGTTCGTCTGATATTGTTGCAATGCTTTATTATTAATAAAATGGCAGTTGACCGAATATGCTTGCATCGTGACTTTGATCATTTGTGATGAAAATTTTTTGTCACACGTTTCATTCATATCCACTTATGGCAGCTATCAAAAAGTCTTCCTAGATATTTTCGCCTTTTTCCAATATCCATCAACTAAGCGCACATGCTTTAAGTTTTAGCTCTCTATTTCTAATTTTTACATACGTAAAAACTTTTATCGTAAAATTTTCACAAAAATGGACAGAAGCAACTGAATCGAATAAGGATCGTGTGTGAATCAATGGTACCTGTATATGCTTTATGAAATCTGTCGTAAACATTTTTGAATATTTGAAATAGATTTATATAACCAGTTATACACCGGTTTTCGGAAGTCGAACGATATACGTTTATAAGCGCGCAGAATGCATGTTTTTTATTTGGTCACATCTCAGACTAATTGAAAAAACTACTATGTATTTGTTGACAATAACAATAATAAAAAATTGTAGCCAAAAAAATTTTTAAAAAACCTTGCAAGTGCAGAGATAAAATTATATTTCTTACATTTGGGGATCATACGAGGGTTTGGGGAACCAAACGGTTCCTCAAGATTATGAAGATTGTTGTGTATTGTGTGAAAGTGATCCATATAATTATAGCTAACGCATATCATTTTCGATAAATACACAAGTTACTAATCACCTCATTTTGTAATTTTACCAATGAATGTCTTTGGCAACGATTTGCGAACATTTTTATTTCTTCGCGCTCCACATCATAAACGAAGGTTCAAATATTACACGGAGAAGAAATTTTAAATCAAAATCTTACTGCGATAATGAACGCAACAAACTGCTCAGCTAATGCGAATGAAGGGGACGATATTAGTTTTAATGAAAGGACAAATCCTGCGGCAACAGCTATAAAAACAGTCTGTTAGCTGCGGGCAGATTTATCGCGCTATCTGGACGCGTATCTAATTATCCGCTGCTCAACGTTGTCACAACTGAGATTAGAAGCTGCAACTTGTCGCGCATGGTTTGATCCGACAGCCTGTTTTTGGCAATGGTCCTGATCGGCCTTCAATTGTACATATAATATTGACTTATAAATCGTGCTTTACGACTATCTTAACTATTTACAAGGCGGTGTTATCCGTCCATCAACAAATCGTTTTTTGCTGGCACGCTCAAGCGCAGAAACGTAACCTATTGTATTTAACTTACAACCACTTAACGGGCGCCGCGTGTTAATAAATGCGTTTATCGTATTCTAGAAATTGCAGATCACAATTTACAGCAAGTATTGATTTAAAACTTGGCAAACATATTTCCTAAATTCCAGCGTAAGTGTATTCTTAATTAGCCAATTAATCCAGGTGAATAAAATTTTCTTTATGGTTAAAAGATAATCTGAATTAGATTAAGTTATCGGAGACGTGAGAGCTTTTAGTAGAAGAGAAAAAAATAACGACTAGAATGTTATCAGTATTACATATCTTGTGATCTTGTCTGCAAGATAGAAACCGCGCCAATGGAAGCATAATTCTCATGAAGACAATTGTTGGCAAAGAGCGGAAAATTATGTTATAAATAAAACATCAAGAATTCCAAATTAAAAAATATTTGCAACAGGAGCTTACAGCAAACAAAACAGTGGGAAGCGAGAGGGATTATGTACGACTTGCGGCTTACGGCTATGTGTGATAGCTATTGCTGAGATTTATGTATCTAATCTAATAAAATAATCTGAATTAAAAAAATGTTAGGTCATTTTAGCCGTTCATTTATAATTTGATGGTTTCCGTATACAATGGTTTACCACACAGTATGTTATTCGTTTATTCGACGACGTCGTCGAACACGATATATTCTTTTTATTATTGCTTAAACTCATCGTTAGGCATAGCAAAGAGAGCCAACATTAAATGGCTTACCAGTTTAGTATCAAAACCAATATAATGTAACATCAAAGAATAGCATTAAGGTTAACATAAACATGTTTGATAGATTCCTTGCTAAATGCCTTCCAAATAATCTATTTAGCAATGTTGAGACCACAAATTAGAGGAACAAGATCTGTAAAATAAGAGTCATCGTAAGCGTCTTTCTTTTTTTTTGATACAAATTTCTTTGCCGGCAAAGCAATGATAGGCCGAGAGAAATGCCGTCAATTATCGTCCTCTTAACATAAGAAAGACGCATTTGTCGCCTTCTGATAGCTCCGACGATATCGAACAGTCATTTGAACATTGTTCTTAAAGAAACACTAAATCAACTATTTTGCTTGTAAAATTCACAGAGTCTATATTTTTACTTAGTGAGAGAAAATTCTCGATGAGAAACTGCTGCACACTTAATAACTGTTTACAAACATAAAATGTCTCCAATAATCACATAGAAAAACCTGAGTAATAATATGGCGGCATTGATATCATCGCCGCACCCTTCTAGTTTGCTTTAAAAATTCTGGCTTTCTGCTGCTAAAGCGGTTATTGTTCCTTTGGGCAGCTTTAATTTGGCAACTATTCTCATCACAAATTTTGTTTTCTATTATTATTCTTTGCTTTAACGGGTGTGATTGATGCAAGTACCATATGTTCAGCACAGACTTGTTTTTAGTATGATGTTAATACTGGGATGTTAATACTCATTAGCAAAAAAATTTTCCTTTGAATGTAAACAAAAACCAACCAGAATGTGGCTGGAAATAAAATACATATATATATTTTAATAAAATTAAACAAAAGCTAAGAAAAATTCTCGCCGCAACATTTTTATTTTGTTTTTGTTTATATTTGACATGTGGGCCTTTACGCTGCATGGAATTTTTTTCCGGAAACATAGGAACGATTCTCTGATTAAATAATTTTCCTTATTTCACACAAAAAGAAAATAAAACGAAAACTTGAAAATTTAGCAAATATTAGTTTATGTATTTATTTATTATATTTATTGCAAAACTGCCAAACAAATAACCAATAATGCATAACTCTACCCGCAATTTTCCCAAAGCGCCGAAAGCATGAAGGCCTGGAATTGAAGGAATCACGTATAACAAACACTTTGGTTTAGTAGACTATATGTTTACCTAAGAATTCAAAACTAGTTATGAAACTCGGCTTCCCATTTTAGTCAACGTTGCTGTTACGCACACATGTATAACATTTACGTTTGTGTAAGAATGCTCCAAATTATTTGACAAAAAAAAATTCAGAGCTATATTCATTACTCTCCCTAAACAAGCAAAAGGATTACCATCGTTCGTTATAATAATGAAGAGAAAGGAACATTTTTTAGACTTACTCTCTTAGTGAACTTTCTCTAATATGAAGTATTCTCAGACATGTTTTAGGAAATACTCGACGCTGCGATGTAAAGTGGGCTTAACAAAAAATGTAGCTTTCCTCTTTTATCGCTGCAGGACTTCCTTTTCTGCCGACAAGGTGCTGATGACGTTAAGAAAAGAAATGCAGGGCATCACTAAAGCAATTTACATTTTGAATAAAGGTTACTTCGAACGTACAATAACTATCAACTTTGATAACATAAATTATTTTTTTACTATTTTTTTCATGATGCACAGAAAAACAGAGTCTAGTCCTCTCTTATGTTCATTTAATCTTTTCTTATATGAATGAATTATGATTTATTTGTCTGTTCTTAAATTATGAAAATACGCCACTTGCGCCGAGCCAAAAAAGGAAACATTAAAACAGCTGTTAAAAAACAGTATTACCCAACTACAATATTCATATCCTTATGAGCAAATAACCGTTTCTATCTTTACAAGAATTCATATATCTTTTCCATCTGTTTTCATGAAAAATTTTTATATCCATTTGTTATTTATGCTCTCGTTTTAATTTAAAGTACTGTAAAGAAGATTTTATTCATCTCCCTACCATGAATTGATAAAAACCGGGGCGCAACCAAGTGGTTGTTTATTAATTAAAAATAAACCGGGGCGCAACCAAATGGTTGTGTTCATAAATTGAAAATAAACCGGGGCGCAACCAAATTTGTTTGTTTATAAATTGCAATATATAGACTCTTAAGACTTCAAAAGGGATTCACTTCTTTGGCCTTCTTTTTCTTTAAAATTAACATATGCAAAAAAATTCGTGGACTAATAACATGAAGCGAAAGAGAAAGATTAAATGAGCATGAGAGACTTGATATTCTGTCAGTTGTTGAGATATTTTTTATATAGAAAAAGTGAGCAAATTATAAAAATTTTCCTTTTCTTTTTATTACTATTACTAGTGTAGAAATGAAAAATAACAAAGGGAGAACAATTGTAAAACAAAACATTACAATGTATAATTAATTAATAAAGCGAAAAGAACACTTTAAAACACAACAAAGTGTCGATTTCACAAAACACCCAAAGAACACAGAAAAGAAAAAAACAGGCGTAGAAACCTTTTTACTGGGAGGAAACTAACAACAACAAAAATTCGCCGACGCGTTTTCTTGTAACTACCAACACCTAGTTTAGGACAGGTACAGAACTATTGTGATTTTATTGAAAGTAATGGAAAATTCTCCGACAAGTTTTGCAAAATTTGCTCTAAATGAGGCTTCATCGTCGGCCTGTTCCAGAGAAACGCAATCGTTGAGTTGTATTAGCGGTGGGACGGCGGGGGTTTCAATGACTACATCGTCTTCGTCAAATAATAGTCCAATTCTAGCATCAGCTCATACCACTTCATGGCTAGCTGCTTTGCATGCACATCATAATAACAATAATAATAATAATAATGAGTCAGAAAAGTCTACCATCAGCATTTCGCCATCGCCTTGGCCATGTCTGAGCTGTGACAGCCAAAAGCTAGTAGGTAACCGGGTCAATCTAATTGAAGAAGACGAGGGAGGAGGTCAAGAAAAAGTAAGTGGGAGAGGATTACTATATGTGACGTGAATTATGACATTTTGAATCTTTTCCAGTACACTTTAGCCTCAAATGGTGCTATTGCTGCTGCTTCTTCTGCCTCTAAATCCTCACACTTAGAATTAGCTACATCTACAGAGACTGATTTTGACGCTTACGATTTATGCGGGGCTGTTTCTCTAACTCCTCCTCCTATTATGGAAGAACAGCTTGGAGCATCTGCTGTAGCCGCATCTGGTGGTCTCTCTAATCGTACATCTCTAAACAATTCCACCGAGAACCTCAGTTATGTTAGCGACAATTTTTATGGTGATGATGTAATTATTTTGGGCGAGGACGGTGATGCAGAGGCGGATGAGTTGTCTTTGAATTCTGATGATTGTATTTATGCTTATCGTGGGGAGGGAGCTGATTTTGATATTTCTCTCCAACCCTTAGCTGGTATGGGCGGCGGCTTCGGTGGCTTAAGTTCCAACAACTGTGGAGACGAGGAGACTGATTTTTTGGAAATGGACTTTGAACCAGATCCTCTGTCTGAATTAGAATATAATAATCAAACCGCCTCACTGACGACGACGGTAAACTTAAACGCAAATCTTACGAATTTAATGCAAAGAAATTCGTGCCATTTAACATCGCCTAGCGCTCAACGACATCAATTATTTTCGTCACCCATAGATGATTTGCCACCACCCCCTAAAGCTTTACAAGCTCAATCTATGTTAGGTAAAAACTTTGCACGCGTGACTTTGCATTTGGATCAAATACAAAGAGATTGTAATGAAGAGGCATTGATGAACGATTCTCGGGAACGCTTGAACTCGGCATTAGACACGCATAGCATGGAAAAGGAATTCGCTCAAGTCTCAAGCCAAGAACAACTAAAAGGTGCAGCTCACTCCTTACCTAACACTTTGCATCAGCATTTTGCTAATCGCAGTGTATCCGAGTCAGCGGTGATCAATTCAAATACAGCCGGTTTGTTGGCTCCACCCTTAAATTCATTAACACAGAAATCCCCCTCCAAAATAACGGGAGCTAAACCGAAACGTTTGTCTACTTTTTCATCCACGTCTTCAACATCTTCCAAAAACTCTTCCAAATCTAGGAACTCTTTAAGATCAGCTTTTCATCCTACCACCCTTTGCAACAGTTCTAGTTTTGATGAGCGTAGTGTCAGCTGCTCAGAATTCCGTACTGAACGTGATCTTAACACTGCGAATGCTTTACCTAATGCACCACACACAGCACCCTCCACAACGGCCGTTTTAACTGCTCCCGAATTCAATTCATTAACAGAGGATACTTGCTTAGATTGTTTGGAAAGGGAATTTCTAGCTAGCACTATAGGCAAAGCGTTAGACTCACAAGACTGCTCCAAGTGTCGGAAGCGTTTGGGTAGTCTGGTTTTATATAATCGGTCCGAGCACACTGGTTTTAGACGAAGTGCAAGTCCGACTTCAACCTTTTTTCTTAACGACCAAGCATCAACAACTTGTCGTCTATTTTCGTGTGAATTTTTGCATACCCAAGCACGCAAAAGGCAAGAATGGGACTCGTATGTAAATGAAAAATCTGTCAATCAAAAACAAGAAGGTAAAGTGAACAAAGAAACTGGCCATATGGAAACAACGGACAATACGAAGTGCTTTGATAGTAATACGGATTTCAGGGTAGGTAAATCAAATCGGATGAACAGAAATAAATTTGAGAATCATTATTTTTTAAGCTTTTAAAGACAATTAAACCAACAGAAATGGTCTGCACAACTATACCAACAGTAAATATAAATGAAACAATTCTAATGCAGGCTTTAGTAAGTGGTTGCTTAAACTCACTTCGAATTTTTTAAATTTATTTTTAAT
Organism: Glossina fuscipes; assembly: GCF_014805625.2. NCBI lineage: Eukaryota > Metazoa > Arthropoda > Insecta > Diptera > Glossinidae > Glossina > Glossina fuscipes. Next base: position 458,503 of record NW_023998459.1, on the reverse strand, counting down.
CAATTATCTTTTATGCTCTCAAGGATAAATTGCAAGTTTCCTACAACAAGGAGTTGTTACATCATACATTTAAAAAATTGTACACTCGGCATTTCAACAACAGTTCCTCACACACAGCACCATTATCAGCAACTTCAGCGCCATTAACTGCGCCTACGGAATATCGCGATTTGTTACATTTACTTCTGGCCGCTTCGAAAAGTAGAGGTAACTACTTGAAACTAAAGAAAATCATTGAAATAATAAGTCAGCAAAAAATTGTCGTACAGTTTAAGAAGGTAAGAAAGTGAAATAGACGGTACAACATGTATAAAAGAATTTCGCTTTTCTGGTTCTCCAGGATTCTGCCATTACTGAAATGGAAACAATTCAAGTAAATGTCACTGATGTATTACATTATTGGCCTCTCTATAAAAATTTGGATAAATTAAAACGATTGGATCAACGTTTCTTAAATAATAACGTCTTAGGTGCGTATCACCCATATTTTGTACGTCTACATCTCGGTCAAGGATGATATGTGCTGTTTTTTTTTTTCGTTTATAACATCTAAAACAATGTATCAGAATACACCCTTGATAATCTCCTTTCATTATCATAAGACTCTGAATTGATTTAACTATGTCCATTTGTCCATCTATCGACATGTCCCTTGTGTTCAAAGATACCAAAATTATGGTAGAGGGAACAAAGTTATTCTTAAGCGCTAGTGACGTTTAAGAACGAAAAGAAGTTTATAAAAGTTTTCATTTAATATAGTTGCAAAAAAACATTGCAAAGTAGGTTTTTTCTTTAAAGAGCTAACCCCTTTAAGAATAGTTATCAATAATTTTGTATAGTGTAAATTTCTTTAGCGCTCTACACTTTATTATCTTTATATTATTCAATGTTGCCGTCTCTGACTTTATGTAAAAGTGATGAAACAATATATAAATTTGAACAACTTAAAATTCAACTCAGCGAAATGTACTGTGAAGTTGTAGTTGATACCTAGAAAATAGGTCAGATCCCGTTTAAAAAAGTTTCTGGTTGTTTTACGTAAGTGATTTTATACTTCTGAAGGAGAATATTTTAATCTACCTAGTTATACTTTTCAAACAGTAAAAACAAAAAAAAAACTTTTGCGTTTGCGTTATAATGCTTGAATTTTGTTTTCTGAATTTTAGGAAAAATTGCTAACGTCATAAGACAAGCTCATCAACGTTGCACCGCGCGCAGACCTTTGCCCGAATCTATTTCAATACCGCAGTATTATCCCAGCGGATTTTTAACATTAACAAGAGCTTGTTGAAAATGTATTCTGTAAGTAATTGCTTTCAATGAAATGTTGGCGAGCGATTCACTTGTTATGATAATCAGCTGAATGATTTAAAAAAAGGAGAAAACATTTTTATAGCACAATAAAATCATAACTTTTTTTTATTTTATTTATAAATATATACATAATTGTAACATCCCCTTACTTGAAAAATTCATTACGTAGAACTATAAAACAATGTACTTATATGAATGCTTATCACCAATTATATAGAGAAACATAAAAAACTTAACTTAAGTAGTTGTACGCTTTAAATGGTAATAATAACAGCAACAACAAGAAACACTTTGATAATATTGTGTCCGTTAAAATAAATGTTTGTAAAAGAATCGACAAAATCAAGAAAATAATGGCATTCATATATACATACATAATATTAGGTTTTGAAAATTTAATGCAATTGTGTTTTAAATTAAATGCATATAAACAAATGAAATCTTCAGATAAATGAACATCATGCAATTATACAATTCAAGAACACAATAAAAATTTTGGAGGTAACGTTGGATAAAGAATCGGAATATTTGGATGGAAAAAAATGAATTCAAGGAAAACTTCCGTGTTAAACATCTGAGCTTTGTTATATCATTTTAAGGTAAAGAGTTCATTCACTCGTGACACGCATCGAAACAGAAATGCTGGCTGATGTGATCATGCCTTTCGCGAATTATTATGTAACATGTTGTTGGCGTTTTCAATTCATTTCATTTGTTTCGCAAAGAATGCGATAGGAAGTTGTAATTCAATTATATTCCATGTTTGAACTTTGGACAAATCCATCTGCAACAGCAAACGCGGTGACACTCTGTCGGAAATCTTGAATTCATAGTAATTATTATTTAGCATATGTAGGGCGAACGCTTCTGAAAACAGAAAATTGCAAACTTTTTCACATATTGGGTTAATTGAAAAGTTTGCGAAGTCATTGAAAAATGAAGTGATTCTTCAAACTCTTAAGAGATCTTCTGCATTTAGCTTCTATAATTTCACTAAAAGAACAGAACAAGAAGCCATGTATAGTGTACACAACGGATGCCTCAAAATTCGCATTAACCGTTCCTGGACATACTTGATGGAAAAGTGGGTCTATGTACACTATGTATATATACTATCTTGATGAATGCATATTTTTGGTTTTCTCACAAATATTTATCTGCAAATACTCTCTTTTCGAAAATTTATTCGCCGAGAGGGAGCCAGCGAAATGCTGCTCTTTGCACAAAAGAAAACCACAGAACTCAGTCACACAAATCGCCCAAAAATTCACATTTTTGTTAAGAAATCTTTGCTGAACTGAAAAACTTGCACAAAGGTTTTTCAAGGGCATTTAATATTTTAGGTGTCAAATAACCGCTCAGTTGAGAAGCATATTCGTTAAATAAATTTTTTTATCAGGTAAAGACCTTCTGAAGCCGATTAAAAGTCAAATTTCGCACAGGGCGCATAAGGCGAGCGGTATGGTACGTATGCGATTTCCAACATTTCCGGCAATTTCCCGGCGATTTTTAAAGCTCTCAAATTATCAACAATTTTCACACCATCTGCCTGACGTATGGAACCTAAATGTTTACCTTCTAAAAGTACCACGAAGATTATGGCGTTTGGATCATATAAATTGGAATCTACCGGAATCATGCCCATGCTAATTAGAGCTTTCGGTATAACCTTGAAGATGAAATTCAATATAATTCAAATCAGGTAATATGGAAAGGAAAATTTTTTCTTTCTTACTTTTACTTGTTTTCTATCGAGTATATATCAGGACCGACAGGATACGCCCAACAAACCGGACAAATTTGGCATAAAATTCTGGTTAGCACTCGTATATAAAACATGGTACCAATTGCAACGAAACGACTATCATCACGAAAGCTTCTTCCACACAATCGCAAAGTACAAGAATGTGCAGAGCCAGATTTTTACGGTTTTCCGCACCACCCTTGGGGTGCCGTGATAGGCGCGTTGCCAATTGTTTTAAATGGCTGGCTCCCCTGTAGGCCTACGCCATTATATACATTATATACATATACATAATTACAATATTATTTACAATAATAATAATAATAATAATGATACATAGTAATACAAAATAATATGTGATAATACGTAATAAATAAAAAGCCCCGCTAATAAATACATATAAATAAAAAATAAAAATTACTGGTATGCCGGTGTGCTGACATCTGCAAAAGAAAAATATTGTGATTAATAAATTTTATATACAAAGATGATCACAAACTTACCATTGGCCTACGGAAGTATCCCATTCTGCTGAAACGATGAGTGGAGGTGAAAAACGAAGCATGCTCTTTGATCTAAAATAAAATAAAAAGAAATGAATAAATCATATATAATAATAAGTAACGATAAATGCAAACTTACCTTTAGCATGTAGCGAATCTTCATCTATAGGAGGCGGCGACCGGATAGCTGGATTTGACTTTGCGAGCGAACGAGAACGACTTCAAAATGATGATACATTTTTAACTCTTTTTTGGATCCAGTTTTTGTCAATCAGTAGCAAATGTATGATGAAGCCTAGGAGGTTAGTCCGGTGACTTCTTCCATTGGGGCAGGAGCCTCTTTTCTTCAAGAAGTCTAGCTGCTTTAGAATTGCCGCCTGGGTACGCTTGCCGATGTTGGGCTCAACCATATGAAATCTCATAATTTCCAAGTAGATGCCCATGGCTTCCAAGAAAACATTGAGCACATTAAGCCTCGGAAATTCTGGTTCCAGATGCTTATTAGCCAGGATTTCATCGTGGCACGCTTCTTCCTTCGTTAGCGTTAGGTCGCTTAGGCACGCTTCGCATCTTAGCTGCTTACGGATGTATTGGGCTGTTCCATAGCCTATGAGCAGCCTGAAGTGTTCCGCCTCGTTAATGGTTAGACGTTTGGCAGCTACTTTGAACGGCACCCCATTCAGGTCGTAAGGCAGGAACTCATCTTCGGCCTGGGCTGGTGTCTTATAATTCAGCCTCTCCAAAACTCGAATTGTTGTTTGATTAAGCGGATGCCTAGCTTCATCACACCATCCACCGGTCTTGTTCTCTTTCTCCTGCGTGGCGCCATCTTGCAGAAAAATTTCTCCAAGAGGTCTTGGCTTACCCTGCAGGCGTGTATAGTTATGCCAGGGTAAGCCTCCAGCAGGTCATCCATGATCTTCTCGAAGTTGTTGATGGTATTCAAGGTGGGCCTAGTTATTTCAGCCGTCGGGAATTTATTTGTTAGACAAGTTTTCACTTTCGCCAGCACCGCCTTCTGTCCTTCCCATTGGGCGCTGCTTATCTCGCCCGTGTGCATGACTTCGCATAATGCAGTCAGAGAAGCGATAACTTCGTATGTCCGTAAGTCTTCTTCTTTATGAATAATTTTTCTCTGCACAGCGACGTCTAAGTTTGCCACTGTTGCGGGAGTTAATAGCTGCATAAACTTTTTCATCGTTGAGCCAACAGAATTAAGAATTCCCTCACCTTCGTCTTACATACTGGTTTACTTGTTAAGTAGGCAATATCATCGATGATATCAATATTAACCATCTGCTGGATTTCACTATAATCGTCCTTCAATTTCAATTTCTGTAAATACTTCGAAGAAGCTTCTAAAAATCAAGCAAAAGGCACTAAAACATTTTACAACTTTTATGTATATTTTTTTATGTTCGTTATCAATACTTTTAGACAAATCTTATCAACTTATCGAAATATATCTCTATATAACGGTACAGATTAGAAACTTCTTTGACCCGTAGTATAGATTGACGTTGATCTCATTTCTCATTTCAGTTCATTAGGTGTAAATCTATTCTGGTTAAGTTTGGCCAATGTTCAAGCCAAATTTGGCAAAAGAACGTTCGTATTCAATTTAAATCTTATTTGATTGAAACAATTAAATAATTAAAACAATCTATTAATTAAGATACGCATTTTTGATTTCGTTTACTTTGCCTCCTGACTTTGATATTGGATTAAATTTAATGTTGTTTGAATCCGCAAAGCTGTATATAATTTCATGTATAATCACCGAGAAAGCAATTAATAGTAGGTGCAGTTACCATGTAGTCATTAGAAGGAAGATGTGCACATACTACGTCTTATCGTTCTTTTCATCAAACGTTCAAACGTTAGGCGCTTCTCAAATGCATCAAAATCAATAAAAATTCATATCTTAGTCCTACAATGCAGAATATAATTGAAATTGTCTCTCATCAACCCCACCTTTTGGCTGTATAGCGACTACATGCTTCTAGTCGTGTTAATCTGATAAGTCAGCATTTGTATGAAAACCATGTACTCGCGGCGGATCTATGCTACGCAATTCCTCGATAGCTGCCAAGTAAGCTTCTTGTTCTTTAAATGTCTTGCAGCCTTTATAGAGTTTGAAGGCTTCGTCGAAAAGATGATCGTGAAACCAAGCACGACCAAAAGTGTTTAGTAAGCGTTTGTCATAATCATCAGTAACGCGGCCCCGATACTGTACTGTACCTCTCATCAAATATTTGGAAAATTTAATTCTTCCCCTTGATCACACAATTTCGGGTCGTCAAATATATGGAAAATTTGAATCTTCCTCTTGCTCACACAATTTCTGGTCGTCATATATTTGAAAAATTTAATTCTTTCTCTTGCTCACACAATTTCGGGTCGTCAAATATATGAAAAATTTAATTCTTCCTCTTGCTTACACAATTTTTACAATTCTTGTTCTTGCTCATATAATTATAAAAGTGTGTGAAGTTCAATATATGTGGACAGTATGATTATTTGTTTATAAACACAAATGCCTTACCGCGGTCTAGCTGATACCTTTCCCGGTTTCTAAATCATCCAGATGATTTTGTACAAATAAGCAACCGCGTACCATAAGCGTAATCATAAGCGTACCAATCAGCGAAATTGAATTCGTATGATATATGCTAACCCAAAGGTCCAAATTTTCGAAGTTCTTGCACGACAAGGATGATAAAAGGCCGACCGAGGATAGTCTAGAAAATCCTGAGACAAATTGGAATAAGTTCTCTTCAGATCAGCGCGGATACCTGCTGGAGGTTCATTAGTGAATTTTAAAGACATTTGCAGCAAAGTGATCGAGAACGAATCATGAAGTTCCGTTGCAATCCAAACACGAAAGAGATGGAATAGTTATACATTTCAATTGCGATTTAAAAGTGAAATTGAGAAATAATTGAAAGAAGTACGGAACTTAAAGTTAAAAAGAAAAAAATTTCAATCCTCACCCAATATACCCATTAGGACATTGCTACAGCAAGATCAATCTCCTGGCAATTCTGTTATAACATGTAATATTGAGTTCTAAGAAAAATTTTACGATTATTTAACTTAGCAACATGATCAACAACCAGCTTTCGTAGTAAATTGCCTAAGCATGTTGCCTAAGCACTTTTGTTGCACCTCTGATGGCTTGAAATTGAAGGACGATTATAGTGGAATCCAGCAGATGGTTAATATTGATATCATCGATAATATTGACTACTTAACAAGTAAACCAGTATGTAAGTCGAAGCTGCGGGAATTCTTTCGTTAATTCTATTACCGAATACTTTGATTTTGATTTTTGGATTTCATTAAATTGGCTTTACTTATAGCGCAGTGGGCTGTCACATCACTTTTGCCAGGTTAGAATTTGCGATTCGTAATGGTTTAATAACGTTGATGCACTGGGGCTACAGATATTGATCCTTGGATGTGTTGCTTGGAGAATCTCAGCCTGCCATTCTTCGCTATGAGCTTAATTATGACAGTTTTCTTTAAAATTAAAATTTATTTGATTTTTACGATTTATTTAAAGATATTTAAGTCAACAAATAAAACAATGTAGCCGACGGATACCGACTTTTTTATTCTCCGCGATCTCCTTAATTCAGTAGATAACGACTTATGATTTCAGATCTATACTAAACGTATTAATACAATCCAGATTCCAGTGATCCAGCTTGTATACTGGTATTTATCTCGTTTTTGAGGAATATGAAATAGCGTTAAGCCCTTTCTTTCATATCTATTATCAAGTTTCTGCGAGGTGACTATAGATATGTTCATGGCATGTAAAGACTTGGGCTTAGGCTTTAATAACTGATCGAATTTTTTGATACAAATGATCTTTGCACCGAAAGATGGGTTATTAAAAATTTTCAGTTAAGTGCGAAAAATTGTTGTACGTTTAAAAATTATCTGCATATCTATTATTGATTCCTTCATATTCCACGAAAAGCAATACCAATATAAGGTAGCGGAGATTTATAAAATAATATTAATGCAAATGCACATCTTACAATAACTTTGTGTTAATAACGCTGGCGCCCACTACTTGTTACATAGGTATTGGGTGGAGGCGGCGGATAACTTACACCAGGAGGAGGTGGTGGTGGGGCAACACCAAGAGTGGAAGTACCTGGCATGGATACGATTGTATTTGCATAACGCGGTCCGTACGACGGTGCTCCATAGGGAGCCAGAGGAGGCGGCGGCAAAGGTGGCGGTACTGTAGTAGTTCCCACGCCACTATGCGGATAACTAACACCCGGTGGTGGAGGGGCTCCTGTGCCATACATAGGGTGGATCATATGGCTATTCATAAGAGGTGGCGCGCTGTACATTTGCGCGTGGGCAGGATGATGTACATGGTGATAACCCGGCGCCGCTGTTGTAGTCGCATTTGGAACATGGTCAGATGCCGTAACAGCCATAATAGGAACGGAAGTTGCTGTAGTAGCTAAAGATTTTATGGTTTGCACGTTATTTATTGCATCGACCGCAGCATTTGAATTATTGGACGCACTGGGTATCACATTTTTGTGTTTGCTAACCGGCGATCCCGTATGACTGCTTGCGCTTGAAACCTTTAAAGGGGTAGGGCTATCAGCACGACTGGGTGGCTTTTGAGGTGGACTGTTACTCTCCGCTGGTTCTTTTGGGTTGCTTTGATATAAGTCCAAAACTTGATGGCATATATCTTCCAGAATGTCCATTGTAACATCTTGGACAAACATATCCCACCATCGCACATGATGTGGCTGACGACCTACCCAGTCCGTAAGAGTAAATTTACTTAATTTACTAGCCAAATGGATTAAGGCTACTGCAATAATTTCTGGCTCCCACTGCAGGCAAACTACCGTGCTCAGTGAGTCATTAACAAAATTCCAAGCCATTTGCACCATTTTCTGCAACTTTTGTTGATCGCCCTTAAAACATTTCGCATATTTCAGTAGAAAAGTGTATGGATGCTCGACTTGCAAATCAAACTTGATGGTTTGTAAAAGTATACGTTCCAAAGTCACTACCTCCTTTAATAGAAAATATGTTTCTTTAAATTAGCTTTATAAATGCAGCGTGTGATATACCTCTTTAGGTTCTTTTCCAAACGAATAAAAATGATTGTCGGATAGCAGTTGGCGTGCAGTCATTATTATATCGCGACATTTTTTTGGGGTCTCTTCCACTTTTCCGGCTAATAATAAACAACAGCAAGCTGTCACGTAGCGTGGAAAACTTTTAAATGAATGAAACATATAGAAACGATGAAAATAAACTACTCCCGTTGCCATAGTGTTATGTCCAAGACCCATTTGTGTTCCACAGGTCATAATAAAGCGAGCACCTTCACGGCGATATCGCCTTTCCGTTTCCAACGGTATACCGTCTCTGACAGAGGGAGTATCACGCAAATCTTTCTTATCAAAATACCAACACGGCATCGTTGCTGTTATCGACAATTTAAAGAATTTGACGGCCTTGATGATGTTTAAAGTATTATCACAGTTATGTTTATTTTCTTTTATTTGATTTATTGTTTGCGTTTGCCTTGGTCCCTGCCGGTCGCTTGGCCAATGTTTAACTGTAGGTTATCTTTAATTTTATTTTTCTGTCACCTTTTTTAAGAATGTAAACGTAGTCTTGTCTTTAGAAAGAAATCAACAAAAATATATTTAGAAAAAATGAGCGCGGAACGTATGAAGTTAACAACACGGAGAATTAACAAATAACAGTGCAACGGAGATCAACTCGAACTAGTGAACGAAAGAAGTTAAGGAAGTTCAATACGCAGCGTATATTTTCTTCTTGAATGTTTAGTGAGTTCACAACAGATAATAATCTGCTGGGTTATAAAAAAAGGCAGAGTGCGCGGACATAAGATTTGTTGTCTGGGCTTTAATAAAGTTGTAATTACATTTGATGAATAACTTAAATGGGTAGCTAAAATTAGATCTTCAAATTTATTTCGTGACGGTAGTAAACGTCTGCACCCTTCGTAAATTTTGCGTCCGTTACGGTTATTTTTATTATCACAATTGCTGGGGCTTATTATTGCTTTTTTTTTTTTATTATTGATTAATGATAAATATATTTTTATTTATTTTTTTATATTTTTATAAATTTTATTTTTATGCTTAGAAAAAATTTTTACATTATTATTATTATGATCGTTATTATTATGTTTTCTTTAAGAGAAGTGTGTGTTTGCGTACCATATTGGAAAGTAATAGAAGTTGCTAGGAATGCGATATCGTCAATGGGTAACAATGATTAGCTACGTGAAAAGTAGATTTGCGGAATTCGATCGTCATATTTCATAGTTTAACTTGTGATCATTGAAAAAAAAGATTGCTATATAAGCCGCCAAGTTTTGAAAGCAAAGTATTACTAAGAAGACCAAACGAGGACAATTGGCCAAGCGTGGTGAATCAAAATTGGGATAATTAAAAAGAAAATGATTGGAAAATTTTAGCACACCACATATGCGTAAGGAACTTGTTGCAGCGTTGATAAAAAGAATCACTGCACCTGATGTGGTTAAACATAATCTTTCAATGAACCATATGATGTCGCAATCTAGATTTAAAAAACTCGATCTTTGTGTATCATTTATTTACGGAGACCAAAAATATAAATGACGCACAGAACTTAAGATGTTCAAGCGCTGCTGCCGATAGCGAATTTTCTGCTGCGGAAATTAAGGGCCGATCACCGATATTCATTGTCTTGGAAGATGCTATGTATGCCTATGCAAATGGGTACCCAGAGAAAATGACTATTGAAGGCTTCAGATTTTCGGTTATATAACAAAGGTATAATTTGTAGTGCGTATGCTGCCTGTGGGAAACGATTGTAGCGCTAATAAAACTGATTTACCGTTTAGGACAATCTGTAATTTTTATTACATTTACAAGGCGAATGGCTTTCAAGATGTTTGACTGTGCAAATGGAAGTATTAGAATGATTTGAAATTCATCCCCAAATTTGGGAGCTAAAAAGCACTGCCGACGACATCACATCTTACATCCGTCAGTAAAAATGTGAGAGAATTGTTTTTTTTTGGCGTTAACTAGGTTTGAATAGCGGAATTGCGCCCCATTAGTGCTGTAATTAAAGATTTCTCTACAGGCAGAAATTTGAATGTAGGTTGACTAATGTACGATGCTTAAGGAATTTTGCAAAAAATTTGAAAAGTTTTCGAGCGAAGATTTGAAGAGGCAAATAAGAAAAGAACAGTATGAGGTTATGGCGAAAAGATGGAGCTATAGTTAGTTTACAGCATATAAGATTTTATTGATGACCACATTAGCATTTATACGAAATATTCCAGGCAAAGGCATTCGGCGTTTGTCCCAAACTAGCAGTATGAGTGGCGGTCATGGTGCCAAGCGCTAAGCGAAGGCACAGCCACTGAACCCTACAAAGTCTCAAATTATTCGCGCTTTAACTGCATTTGGTTTTGAACAACATAGAAAGTATTTTTTTTCGATTTTTAAATTCTGTGATTTTGTTAAGCAAACAACTTCAATTGGTCATTAAATGTTTTATTAGGGGAGGCATACCCATATGACCCGGAAATAACTGGTCGATCAAGCGACTATCGTGCATAACCGAGCGAATATCGACCCAAGACCAAAGAAAACACGGCGAAGATGTTGTTAACAATTTTTTTCAATTATCGTAGTGTTGTGCATTATAAATTCCCTATGCTAAACGAGACCATACTAATATGAGATGTAGAACCTAAAAGTATCAACGGATGGTATGTTGGATCCGTAGATCTAGATGGGCTAATGCTGGCTTTTTTTGAAAAAGGGTAAGCATAACGTGGATAAACGATATGAATCTGTGCTCTACCGCTTTATATGAGCTTTATGTGACAATGAATGAAAAATAATATTAAATCACAATGAAAACAATTCGATTTGAACAACATTCCTTCACTCCTAATGGCTAAGACCCATCTTTCAGTAACATCAGAGAATTCCTCAGCAAAGGAACGCAGTAAATAACGATGTTCTTTAGGATCTTCAGCCGGTATAATCAGTGCGTTCAAGGTCATTAAAAACCAATGGTTGCGATCAGTTCGGTCGAAGGTCGAAGAAATGGCGTCATTTTTTTCGTACTTTTAACTATAACTTTCGATTCCATAAAGATATATCCGAAAATCTGAATGTTCGCCAATACCACCTAGGTATTCCCTTCCAAAAATTTTGTCAATCGGCTTACTAACACTGCTGTAATTAATGGTAAAATTTTAATACCAACTAGGAAACTACGCCTTTAACCAGAAATTTTTGTTGTGCTTTGATTTGTTAATTGGATCAAATTATTCACCTTAAACGGGTTTCCTGATTGGCCGCAAAATAAATTATGAAGTTTCCGATATTTATGCTTTCTTTCGTCTTCCCCTTTCATAAACTATAATTTGACATTGCCCGCAAGATTTAAAATATCATAAGGTTTTGTTTTCAGCAGGCCGAATGTATCACGATAAGTATTTGGTAAAACAACCGCGGGAGAAGTATCATGGTTCAAATCAACTTACTTATCACCAGTGGGTATCCTGTGTGAAGACATTGACAGCGAGGCAGGTTCGTTCGCAATCCCACCATTTTATAAAAGACGTCGCATAAGAAACAGTCACATGAACACCTCGATTGTAACGTCAACACTGCAAAAGCTCAGCAAATATAAAAGGCCGGGAGAAAACCTTAAAATTCTCCCCCACATTTTCCTGTAGAGTGTTACCTAAAACCTTTCCTCTAAATGCACAGCGTATACACATCTACTCACGGATACTTAGAATGAAACGGTTATAGTTCTGAGACTAATTAGATAGATAAATGAAGAAGTCTCAATAAAAAAAGACCTTAAATACTTTGAGTAAATGGTCACCTGTCTACACTATAAAGTTGTAAGGAATTTAAAAAGCTCTGTACTACCAGTCGCTGCTATTCAGACTATTCTCTTGAACAGGCTCTAATTCTTGTTTTCATGCCAAAAAAAAAAGAAGTAAAAACTAGGTCGTAATTGCTAAAACTAAACTGCAAGGACGCGAAATTGGGAATAAAACCATATTATAACGAGAACTGTCTCTTACACTTTTCATGCTTTTATTCAAGTCCTTTAGAGGTTAAGTTCGCACCGCTGCATCTTGATTTTTAGGATTTCATAAGTTTTATCTACGATTCTTAGGAGTTATATACACAAATTATTTACAGGAATTCATACAGACAATGCTTCTTCCGGTCTCGCCCGTTTGAATATTACGATTCAATTCTTTTGACTAGACTGACTTTGCCTTCCGCAAATATTCTGCGCGACGTTTTCATGTTGTTAATCTTTCCCTCTGTCGATAGTTGCAGAAGCCATAGAAACGATCATGAAAATGTATTTGGTTTTTTTTTTGGATTTTGGTTTCTTAGGAAATCGAGTAGCTTCATACGAGCTTAGATTATCAAATATGGAATTTTCGTAAATGCTAAACAATAAGTAAATAATGTGATGTTTGTAAACCATAGAATGGAAGTAATCCCAAAACGAGAGAAACGATTTTGGTCCTCATAATATAAATTTGGTGATTTTTGAAATTATAAATTTGTAACTGATATATTTGTTGATTGCAATTTTCAGCCTATCATTGCGTCTGTTTCTTTTTATTGCTGAAGTATTGTTGAAGTATTGAAAACATTATCGAATTTTTATAAATCGTCTTCGATAAGCTTGATTTATGTGAATAAAAATCAAGGTTTTTTTATGTGAGATCTCGGAATATAAATAAATATAAATAAATATAAATGTAAAATTTTTTCTGGCTTCATAATACAATCATGATTGTAATCGCGCCACTGTGCTCACTAATTGCTTTCAAAGCTGTTACCTCGACTCGTATATACATAATTTTTCCTTCTCCATTCTCCTTTACATCAATTTGAACGTGAATTATGGGATAATTCCTTGACAGCGTTTTGGCACTACCCCCGGTGAAAAATCGCTGCGAAATACGAGGAAACGGTCGCGAATAATATTTTTGATCACAGATAAAGTCGCCATCCGCTTCCATGCAATCAAAACCAACAATTTTGTGTTTGTTGTTGTTTGCACAGTGTTCGTCGCTTCATCCAGACGCTGTGTATTCCAAACGTAACGCTTTGCTCTGTTGATGCTTGTAATTTGAGTTAAAATACGCTGAATCCGTTAGTTCATATACATTTCCATTATTTAGGCGCCTAACGTAAAATGTAAAAGTATATCAGAAATGAAATTGTACGAATGCATTAAAAAGTCGTCTGCTTTGCACTGAAAATTTCTCGAAAATGTTCTAAAATCAAGGCTAAAGCTTTTCTTCGTAAGCTCCACAATGTGGTGATATGTAAAGCGCACATCTCTTTAGAAAACCAAGTACTGATGATTATGACTTACATGGCCCGGAGATATTTACTAAAACTTTGGTCGGTCGTGTGCGTAGTGGTGGAGAAGGCTTCTGGCAAAGTTAATAAAAGCCCAACATCTTTTAGAATCGCTTCATCTTTTTTCCTTTCAGCGTCTTTGGACACAATTTGATTCAAATTTTCAAATCATGTTTAAGGTAGCCATCGGAGAAAAACACGAATCCCCGGGAACCTCTCTCAAGAAGGGCATGACTTTATTGATCATTGTCTTCAACATGATCCTAAGAATCGTATGATTGCTTTGGAACTCTTAGAGGAAAATTTTTGTAAAGTACGAAACTTTGATTTGCACTCTAAATGAAAGTTTGCTTTAAATGTTGATTTGGCTGTGAAGAAGAAATAATAAGCGATTGGGAACAAGATTTATTGGAAGCCAAGGAATTTGTTCGCAAACTAAACGTTATTGTAACTAATAACGATAAAGTAATTACTGAACCGGAACCTGAGAAAGAATACAAGCAAAAAAGTTTTTTACGTTTATAACTATTAATTGCTATCTTAGGAGAAATACTATGTCAACCAAAAATTTGGTTTATGGAAAGGCTTACTTAAAGTTGGCGATTGGGACAATGTTTTGAAAATTATTAAAAAATTATCGGAACAATGTGTCCCTTTTTATATCAATTTTCAAAATTTTGTGTAATTAGCGAGCTTGGCAAATTGATTGATTGAATTTTGAAAACCGTTGGCTGCTTTTATACAAAATCCTTTGCGTGGTTTTTAAAAAATTCCCCATCTGTGGAGGATGGGGAGATCACAGAGTTGCTTTCAATAAATATCAATAATGGTGAAAATAAAATCTTACCACATTTTGCATTATTTTAATATATCCTTGTGTAAAGTTGCTTTTTTTGTGTATTATTTTACAGCAAATCTTCAAGTACATTTATGAAATATTGGAAATATTTTAGAATGATCCTAAATAAAAATTTACTAGACGTAGTGTACAACAACAACGCTTTCGAAGCAACAACACGCTCCTAAGTAATTTTGGCCATTTTCATATGGTATGGTAATTGATTTCTAGAGATTGCAATGAAAATAATTTTTTCAACTATTTAATAATATGGTAACGAGTGTGTGCAACCCAATCATTTAGATTCTTCCCATCAGGTAAACGCACAACTTGCTTTAAATTTATTTATAATATACTTTGAGAAGAAAGTGAGTGAATTCAAAGTAAAAGAAATATTTTTCCTTTACGCTTTGATTCATTGGATTTTTGCAAACAAAAATTTTGAGCTCTGATATATATCTCTCTTTTTTTTGTTTTCTCTCTTTTTCTCTGTTATTTTTTCGCTGTTTGTAGTTTGTTTTGCTATTGATCTCTCGTTACAGTGTCAACGTAATAGAAGTTTTGCACAAATTGGTTGATAAATTTTTATGTTCAGGATTTTTTTTAGCGATTTGTGTGTCTGTTCTTCATAATCCACAACTGTCTTTTTGACAGGACATGGAGTGTTTATATACACCTTGTCGGGCGAAATCAGGCCCGGATTCTGATAGATTCGTTTCTTGTTGGCTCTGCGAGCGCTTTGGTCATGCAAAGTGTGCCGGTATTCTCGGCCGTGCTGCTGACGCAGTCGCTGATCCGTCTAAAGGCTTAAGATGGTCATGTCCTGACTGTAGGCAGCGGGACATTGACTTTTATAAACTTTTCACGGAGACGCGTTATGGTTTCTCGGAATTGAGTAGAAATCTCGGCTCCTTGTGGGAAAAGTTTGAGCTCATTAAGTCTAGGTTTGATGAGTGTCGCTTTATTGGACACTCATCTTCTACTCGTAGCGTAGCGTGTGGGACGTCACCTCTGGCTGTCTCCAAATCTAATTCGTTGGTACAAGTTACCGCTCGTTCTAACTCTAAAATGAACGTTAATGATTCCGATATTGTTGAGTCGGTCGGTAACAAAATTGTTACAAACAAGCCGGCAAATCCTTCTGTTTTAAGCTACGCTGAAGTGGCAAGGGTATCTGCGCCCAGGGCCGCCACTCACTCTAATCAAGTGCCATCGCCTAAAAGTAAAGAGAAAAATAAATCATCCTCTCCTCCTGGCTGTTCGCGTGTGAATGCTGGTCACCAGACTGGGCAAGTCTCACAAACTGCTGGTACAAGGGCGATAACCCCATCTATATTTTCCCCAACTCGAAACTCTCCTGCCGTGAACCCCCCTCCTGTTCCAAATAATGACATTTGCTTGACGGCAGTTCCTCCCAGAAAAGCAATATTTGTGTGAAGACCTGAAACATCGGTGGATAACATAAAAGGTTATCTGGCGACGAAAGTCCCATCAGTCAACTTAAAGCGTGTTAGCATCTTCAAGATGGCTCCTTCTCAAGCTAGGGCAATCTCCTCTTTTAAAATATTAGTTCCGACTGAAAACAGTGATGTTGTTAAACAAATCACTGTGGCCAGTAGGATCCTTAATTAAGGAATTTATCCCTCGAGATCGTCCCCGTAATACCAAGGCAATAGTCTTGTCGCCTTCAAAAAACTAATTGTTTCTTCAGGCCCACTATCTCTCATTTATCAAAATATTAGGGGCCTAAATTCGAAAATTCGTTCCACTTTTCTAAATTCAGTGAGCATTGAATTTTTCTGTTTGGCCTTTACTGAAACTTGGCTAAAACCCGATCTTCATTCGTCGGAACTTTTTCATAATTCTTTCCAAGTGTTTAGAAATGATCGAGTGAATCGCATTGGTGGTGGTGTATTAATTGCCATATCTGCGTCAGTCCCATCCAATTTAATTGAATTTCCCACTTCTCCTGACGTTGAATTTATCGCTATTGGTGCGAATATGCCTGATAAACATCTATTTATAACCTGCTCCTATATTCCCCCATATTCCGATGTCTCCATATACAGGAAACACGCTTCCCTCATTTGTGAAGTGGCCAAGCGGTCTAGACCCACTGACTTGGTCGTTGCATTGGGTGACTTCAATTTGCCTCAAGTCACTTGGTGTAGCACTGATAATTCTGGCTGTTTGGTTCCTACTTCAACGTCTGATAGAGCTGTTGTATTCTTTAGTGAATTGTTTGATCATAATTTGGGTCAATATAATCGTACCCCTAATTGTAATGGTAGACTGCTTGATCTCTGCTTTGCCAATTATCCCGAGATTTACGTAAATCGTTGTCCACCTTTTAGTTTATCTGAGGATCCTTATCATCTATCAATATGCATTTCCTTTCATCATATGAATGATGGTTTGTTGAATTGCTTTAATGTGCCAAATCAAACTTTTTTAAATAATTATTATGATTTTCATAAAATCAATATTGTATTACTAAAACATCGTCTTTCACATCTGACGCTTGATTTCTCAACCGGTAGTATTGAAAGCTTATTGCCATCGTTCTACAATACATTAAATCTAGCTATTGCTGCATCTGTTCCGATCAAGCATTGTCGACCTCGAAGCAGATGTCCCCCGTGGTTTAATAAGATAATTAAATATCACAAGATTAGAAAAAACTCGCTATTCAAAAAATATTCGAAAAGTGGCTCTGCGCTCGACTATGTCGCTTACTCGGTGGCGAGGCATAGATTTAACTCCCTCAACCATCATTATTACTGCAGATACCTTCAGTTCATTAAATCCTCTCTGTTTGCTAATCCTAAATTCTTCTTTAAATTTGTTAACTCTAAAAGAAAAATTTCCACGTATCCCTCTCATGTTTCTTTTAATGGCTCTGATTCCTCGGATGATTTTGAAATCTCAAATCTATTTGCTGAGTATTTCCGACGAAACTTTTCGATTGATAATTTCGATTTATCAACAAACTACCCATATCCTATAACTAATTCGGATTCAATTCCTAACTTGGTCATTTCAGAAAGTGACGTCTTAGAGGGATTGAGCTTTCCAAAGTATAGTTGTGCGCTTGAATCTGATGGAATTCCATCATGCGTACTTAAATCATGCGCGGTGGAGCTATGTGGTGTTATTTCAAAGATATTCAACCAGTCCTTGAAATTAGGTGTCTTCGCTTTATGTTGGAAGAGTAGCCTCCTTGTTCCTATCCATAAAAGTGGAAGTAGACAGCTTGTTGAGAACTACAGACGCATAGTCCAAGTTGTTCAAGCGTATTGTGACTCAGCATGTGGCCTTTGCCATTAATTCGTATATTTATCCGCACCAGCACGGTTTTCGGAGAGGGCGATCTACAGTCACTAACTTGTTAGAGTTTACCTGTCATGTTTTCAGGGCTTTTTCTAGCGGCTCTCGCACAGATGTGATATGCACTGATTTAAGCAAAGCATTTGATATGGTTAACCATAGACTACTTATCTTTAAACTCCAAGCCTCTGGTTTCCCACCCTACTTAGTGAAATGGATAAGCTCTTATCTGCACAATAGATCCTTCAGGGTTTTGTTTAACTCCATCACCTCGGATGAATTCCCCGTTACGTCTGGCGTACCTCAAGGAAGTCAGTTAGGTCCTATTTTATTTAGTTTATACATTAACGATCTCCCATCGGTGGTTAATTCCAGCCAGATCTTAATGTATGTTGATGATGTGAAACTGTTTTCTTCTTTCTCTGTTGAATCGCAATCACATCAGCTTCAAGGTGATTTGGATAATTTTGTTGCGTGGTGCTCTTTGAATCTTCTGAAACTAAATCTGAGTAAATGTAAGAAGCTTTCATTCTCAAGAAGAAAGTCATTCATTACTCAGTATTTCATAGATTCGCTTAAGTTGGAGGACGTCGATTCGATTACAGATTTAGGCGTTCTATTTGACCATAGGTTACGTTTTAACTTGCATATTGAGCTCTCGATTAGCAAAGCTGGGTTCGCGCTTGCTTTTTTTAAAAAGGTGGTCCAAAGAGCTTGATGAGCCCTACATTACGGAAAGGCTGTACATGTGTTTGGTTAGACCCATACTCGAGTATGCCCCAGTTGTGTGGTCTCCTTCATATAGGTGCTACGTAGATTCAATTGAATCTGTTCAAAAGCAATTCTTGCTGTTTGCCCTTAGAAATTTGGTTTGGGATCCGATTGCCTCTCTTCCTCCGTATGAAAATAGGTTGCTTCTGCTGTCCCTACCGTCTCTTGAGAAACGTAGATTTGTCCTTGGCGTTTCCTTTCTAATTAAAGTAATAAATGGTGCTATTGACTCGCCTTCATTACTTGGTGAAATAAGCTTTAATGTCCCTAACCGCTTCTCTAGGCACTTTATCTTGGTTAAGCTTAATCAGTGTAAATTTAATTATGAGCTGTTCAATCCGCTCAGAGTCGTTTGCAAGAACCTAAATGACGTCTACCACTTATTCTCGTTATCGGACTCTTTAAAGTCCATTAAAGCAACATTGCTTAATAAGCGCGATTTACCTATGTCGTATTTAAACTAGCTTTTATCCTTAAAAAGTCGTTACGTTTCCAAAGTGAATTATTGTCAATTTATTATCGGTTGCCAGGCTTATGCATGTATCCGATGGCTTAGGGGTTCATTTGCAATTTGGCCCTGTACCGGTTATAAGTGTGCTCCTATGCTGATAGTGTACCTGCTTTTTTTTCTTTTTCTTTTTTTTTTTCTTCTTATTTGTTTTATTATGCTTATACTCAATTTTATTGTTAATTAATATAAGTTTTGCATTAAGAGCCAATTGAACTCGATTGTTATTTGTTTAGTTGAGTTTCTAGTATAGGTGGAATAAAATAAATAAATAAATAAATAAATAAACACAGTTGAGAAATCTACATAAGCTATTCAATTCAACATCAATAAATAGGGGCGTAATTTATACAATATACACTTTATACAATTTATACAATAGCCTGCGTTTCTACCAAAAAATAAATAAATAATTTTTCCATCGAAAAGATATGCGAAAGGTTTCTATAGCATTGTTAAAATTTAAGAAAATTGCAATTACTGACTGAAAATCTTCACATCTAGCACAATATTTTTCAATTCTAAAAATGGATTCTTATTAACTTTTTTAAAATATCTTTTCGGTGCTGCATAAGAAAACAACTCACACGAATATATATTCATCTTCATGCAAAAGGTTGAATTCACATTTCTACCTTTCCTTTTTAAAAGAAATCCAAAAATTCATTTAAAGCCATATTCGCAACTTTTAATTGCACGACATAAGACGTAAGACTTTCCTTTTTACTAATTATTACAATTTTTTTAAAAATGCTCATACCCTTCCATATATGGTAGTTAATTTATAAAGCCAAATCTAAGTTTACAAATTTATAGAAATGCAAACAAATTTTACAACGTTGCAAAATTTCGTAACGAATCACATGAAAACGTATCTTTTGCCGGCTATTATAAAAATACTGTATAAAGAGAAGGACTGCGTGTTTGCAGTACAGTACGAAACAATTGCAAAGTGGTACCTTTTTATATTTATAAAACCAAATCTAAATTAACAAATTTATAGAAATGCAAACAAATTTTACAACGTTGCAAAATTTCGTAACGAATCACATGAAAACGTATCTTTTGCCGGCTATTATAAAAATACTGTTTAAAGAGAAGGTCTGCGTGTTTGCAGTACGAAACACTTGCAAAGTGGTACCTTTTTTCTTCGGGAGGAAACCATTGAAGCCAACAGAAGGTTGTAGATAAATTAACATCTAACTTGCACATAGAAAATATTGATTATTCAATTACCTTGAGAAAATCTCCAAATAAAGAAGAATAAAGTTCAAGTTAAAGATTAGAAAAATTATTTTCATTTTATATTAAATAAATGTATATAAAAATAAAATATATATAAAAGAATGATTGAATAATTGCTTTTGCATTGAATTTCACAAAAAGCATTAGTTTCTACAAACAGTTTATAAACAAACCAATACCGTCTAAACCTCTTAAATCCACACAAACACCGTCTAAAAACATTTTAACTCCACACAAACACCGTCTAAAAACATTTTAACTCCACACAAATACCGTCTACAAACTTCTTAAATTCACACAAATAACGTCTACAAACCTCTTAAACCCACACTTGGACGAATTATGATAATTATGCTAAATATGAAATAGTATTGGACGTTTAAGGAAGAGTTGGAAGCAATTTTAGAGTATACTCGACTGACTGGCGTGGCTATATATGATTCCTAAACCTAGTTCTGTAAAATCTTAAATGCTAAATGATTTACATATAGTTATACGATTTTTTAGTTACAATATTTATTCAAAATTTTACATTAATTAAATTGTTTTATACATTGACAAAATTAATATAAATAATAAAAGACAGTATAATAATTGCAACACTTTATCTCCTTTCTGTTGTAATTCACTTTCCGATTTCCTGTTTGGTGGCTTCAGTTTTTACTTTGGAGTTTGATCGGTTCCCTAACTTAAATCCTCGGCTTTTATTCAATTAATGGTTACCGGAAATTCGACTTAAGCTAGATATTAGCTTTCTCTCGTGGTCTTCTTCTTGCTGCTCATAAATATATTGTAAGATCCGCCTAGTGTCGCACAAATATTTCATTAACCCTCAAAAACGCACTACCTGCGTTAAATTATAGTTCAAGATGAAAAAGACAATGCGCCACAATTTGTTTTTGACCGTTTGAAGGGACGAAAAGAAACTTTCTATGCCGTGGTAACGCCAGAAATGATAACAGTTCAAATCCTCGTTAAAGGGTATATATAATGGAATGGTCATAAATCTGATGAATGCATTCATATTCATTAGGAAAAATCCTTTTGTTTAAGAGCAAAATTCTAGCAAGAAGTCCTCTGAAGAAACACTGCCTGCTCGTTTCAGCATATTTGTCTTTTGTGTATATTAATCGGCGTAACATAATCGATTTATTTTTTGATTTTCATATCTAATAGCTAAAATTACATCAGAACATGAAACAAAGTGATATTCAAACTCTGGATCATCAGACACACTTGACATCTGTGTTTAGAGGGTTACCGAGATTTTGTTGTCTTTTAGTTCGGGAACTGTGTGTTCATCGAGATTGTAGTCTTCTATTTTGTTATCACCCTTACCTCAAATACATTGCAACAAGTGGTAGCTCATTTAATTACTCTCTCAAGTTACCAAATTCGAAGTTCAACTACATTCAAACGACATGAAATTCAGGCGCTTATTCTCACATTTTTCGAATTATTGAGAATATAATCCGCTTATTCTCGTATCTGGCCAATTTTTATACGCTTATTCTCGTACATGGCCAATTTTTATACAAATACAAGTTCAAGTATTGACAATTGTAAACAAATTCAGACGCTTATTCTCACATTTTTCGAATTATTGAGAATATAATACGCTTATTCTCGTATCAGGCCAATTTTTATACGATTATTTTCGTACACGGCCAATTTTTATACATATGCAAGTTCAAGTGTTGAGAATTGTAAACAAATTCAGACGCTTATTCTCACATTTTTCGTCAAAGGAAAATAAGGCTCATCATTTGGAATAATTTGACTATATATATAATAATAATAATAATTTTGCTTCACATTCGCATTTCATTCACACTTGATACAACACGCCATCTCTGCAAACGGCAGCTGGATAATTTTTGTGTTTACCGGTGTTAGTGAAAAAAAGGAAAAAAAAAGAGAATTTAAATATTTGAAAAAAGGAAACGAGGTTTAATAAAGTAATAAAATAACCAAAGAAAACAATTTTAAAGGAAGAAAAGGAGGGAAGGAAGAGGAATCTCTCGTGAGAGAAAAATTAAGAAGCAATACATATATTCAATTATTATTTTCTGTTTTTTCTTTGTGATTTTTTCTTTTTGTGTTCCCCGTGATAACAACCAAAACAACATCAGCCCGTCTCCCTATGGAGACTGGGTCTGATCTTATAACTACTAATAAAGACTATTTTGAAAATTTTTACATGAAAGCCACTGTGCACACCAAGAGATCGAAAATTGGTGAGAATAATATTCTTTTATCTGATAACGGAGAAGCTAACGCAAACGTTTTAATTCCGCCTAGTAAATAGGCTACCGACAAGCCCTCTGATTTGGGTGCCACAGCCGCCCCAAATCTCGAGATTAATTTGTGCGATTGCCTTTCCAACTGCAATTTTGTCGTTTTTGTCGAAACGTGCGCGAACGCAGAAGGAAATCGCATCAATATTAACTCCAATCTCTATTTCTATGATTACTTGAAGGATTTTAGTATGTACGCCTTAAAAGAATTAAAAGTTGTCAGCAGGGGTAGAGCCAAACTGCTTTTCAGCTCCGCTGCCAATGCCAACAATTTTGTTATGAATAATGAATTTAATAAAAAGAATTTAAAAGCGTACATACTAAAATCCTTCAAGTAATCATAGAAATAGA
>NW_023998459.1:431394-435060 GCF_014805625.2 Glossina fuscipes | reverse complement strand
TTAAAAGCGTACATACCGAGGTCGTTCACTGAGAGATTTGGAGTTATTCGAAACATCCCATGCACATATAGTGTCGATGATATAATTAAAAACGCCATATCCGATATTCCGATTAAGTCCACTGTCCGTTTCCAAAGAAGAAAGACGAGTGGATTCCCACAACCAGTATCAAAATTGGCTTCAAAGGGGGAGCCCTCCCTAAGTCAATAAAATTTAACTATTTTAATCTGCCGGTCGAATACTTTGTACCCACTTTAAAGCAGTGCTTTAAGTGTGGCAGATACGGTCACGTATCTAAATTCTGCAAAGCTAAAGAGAGCAGGTGCCTTAACTGTGGAAAGTCTCCGAAGTGTGTAAATTGTGAGGCCATGAAGTGCTTGTCCTGTGGCTCAGGTAAGCACAACGCTCTCAATAAGTGTTGTCCTAATAGGGAAATTGAATCAAATATCAACAGGATAATGGCGATAAAAAATCTTTCGTATAAAGAGGTCAAAGAAAATTTTTCCGCAAATTATTTCGAATGTCTCGATGACATCACTTATGACGGCAATTTCCCTCCACTGCAATTTCGACCAAGGATGTTAATCAAAATGCCAACAAAATCTTAACCAAAAATAAATACAATGCTGTCGTCAAAAGGAAATTGGTTCCTTCCAAATCTCTTATCAATTCACCCACCAGGCCTTCTCCCAATACACCCCCCAAGTCGTCTGGAACAAGCCTTCTTGGACCGAAAATTTCAAACAACTATTTGCGGTCTTCAGAACTTGAAGGATTAATTCTCGCGATTCAAGAAAGTATCCGTCCGATCATCCCTCACAATCTTATTAAAGAATTTGAAGAAAAAATGTCTGTCTGTGATATTTCTTGCCCCGTTCGAACATCCAGTACTGCGAGGAAATCCGCTGGGGTTCCTTCTCAAGTTTCAACATGATATCCTTTTTACAATATAATATTCAAAGTGTCCGATGTAACCTATCTTTTCTAGATTTTTACTTAAACTCAAACAAGATTGTATCTTAAGTGAAGTTTTTCTGAAAGATGAAAATTGTTTCGAAGTTAAAGTTTCGAATTATGCCTCAGCCACCAAATGCCGAAATGATGGCTATGGTGGTGTTAGTATATTAGTTAAGAAAGGTGTCAATTTCAGACGTATTCCCTATAACTCTGCCGTTGACATCATCATCATCAAAACCGTCAACCTGAAACCGAATCTTTTCATAGCCTCATGCTGCTTTCCACCCAATCTCGATGTGCAAACCTTTCGTGATGAGATTCAGAGATTATGCGACTTTCTTGACGATGAACAAAATGTGATTCTAGCTGAAGATTTCAATGCAAGACACCGTCTGTATGGCGATCAAGTCTCTACCAACAAAGGCAAAATCCTAGTAAATGCCATTAATTCCAGAAGTTTCAGTGTCTTAAATAACGGCAATACTACCTTTCACTGTAACGGGAGCGGTCGCACGGCGAGCAGTGTCTTGGATCTAACTTTCTCGAACTCAACTATTTTATCTTTCAACTGGAACACGTCCAATGTTTCCATTGGCAAAAGTCAGCACTCCCCAATTATATTCCACAGTTGTAACAATTCCGTCAAGAAAATAGAAGATTTCATTTCACGCAACTTCCTTATGGACCGTCTGTCTAAAGTTGATCTTCCTTCTGATTTATCATCAATTCAAAGTGTCTTTCAGTCTGTGATCATGTCTGCTAGAACCAACTTTCCTGACATTGAGTCCTTTTCACCTAAACCTTGGTGGAACCCTTCCCTGTCAACACTTTTCCGCAAATACAAAGCTGCAAGAAAAAAAATGAGTAAATATGCCAATCCAGCCAACTACTACTCAGAAAGAGAGCTACTGCTACAGGTTGTGATGGAGTCAAGTATGACATGCTCAGAGCACTGTCTGGAGGTAGCTTTAGCATGCTTTTGCATGCAATTAAGAACCGCTGGTCCACCAACTGTATACCCTCTGATTTGCGTTGCATCAAAATAGTTCCGATTCCCAAGCCAGATAAAGACTTAAATGATTTAAATAGCTTCAGACCAATTTCGCTAATATCTGTATTCATAAAGACCATCAACCTCATGGTTAAGGAGAGACTAACTGCTTTCATGAAAACTAAGAACATTATTCCAGCTCGGTCTTACGCCTATCAAAAACGCAAATCTACGAATATGTGCGTTAATGAACTGTGTTTTCTCATAGCCAGCTTAAAAAAACCAGGGAAAATGGTTGTCATGCTCTCCCTGGACATCAGCAAAGCCTATGACTGTGTCAACTTGATTAAGCTTGGTAGAATTCTCTTAAACTTTTCGATTCTTCTTCAAATGCGGCTGTGGATACTAAATTTTTTATCCAAGCGTGTGTTGGTGATGGGTACCGAAAAAGTTGAAATATGCGGTGGTATCCCACAAGGCAGTTGTTTAAACCCCATACTCTTCAATTTATACGCAGCTCCTTTGCATTATCTTCAAGATGACAAATCTCACATTTTTCAATATGCAGACGATTTTCTAATCGTATCTGCGGACTCATCTTTTCCAGCAGCTGTCAATAACCTCTCGATGAAAGCGAATTTGTTTTTCGATGCATGCTCTGATTTTAATTTATATTTTAACCCCAGCAAGACAAACCCTATTTATTTTGCTAAAGGTTCTAAACCTGAAATCAGACTTCTTATCAAAGATACCCAAGTTAATGAGGTAAAATCTCTTCGATTTCTTGGGAGAATTTTAAACGACAGCTTAACCCTTCGTGGGCATTATGAAAAGGCGTTCAAAGATTGTCAGTCTGGATGCAACATCATCAAACTCATGACAAACAATCAGGCACGCTTGCCTCCCAAAAATGCTTTACAAATCTCTAGTCAGGTCCAAAATTGAATTTGGACATTCCACATGTTGCTATTTCCCAAAATATATTGAGAAACGTATACAAGCATTTGAAAACCGAATGTTGAAGCGTTGTACTGGACTGACCCCCTCAACTCCTCAACATATTCTCAATGTTATATCTGGTGAATGGCAGGTTTCCGAAAGACCCCTTTTTTGCACTGCCAAGGAGTTAATTAAAGTCAAGATGATAAATCCTTCCTTTTTTCAGGAAATTATATCTCTCAGTGATACTGTCACTTGCAGCTATACTTTTTGCTATCAAAAACTTCGTCATATTTTTGATAAGTTAGATTCAATTCCCCCCTTGAATTTCATTACCAGCAAATGCAAAGTCTTCATGAAAATTCTCAAACCGATCTCTACCTCAAAACAAAATGTCAACTTCTCTTGTATAAGGTTGTTATGCCAAGAAAAGCTCCTTTTTTATTACAACAACGGATACGATATATATGCCACTGACGGTTCCGTCGGACATAATGTATCTGGCTTCTCGGTCGTGAAACATCTATCTGAAACAATACTTCGACTCAAAGTGGAAGAGGAACTTTCCTCTACTTTTATTGAGTTGCTCGCCATTCGACATGCTATCATGGTTGCTATTTCCGATGGTATCAGAAGTTTTGTTATTTTTTCCGACAGCAGGTCAGCTCTACTTCTAATAAATAAAAGATATGCAGAAAATCAATATGTGTTTGATATATACAAGATGTTGCACGAATCTCAAGTGGATGACTATCACCTCGTTTGGGTACCTGGCCACT
>NW_023998459.1:392736-430994 GCF_014805625.2 Glossina fuscipes | reverse complement strand
GAAACATCCCATGCACATATAGTGTCGATGATATAATTAAAAACGCCATATCCGATATTCCGATTAAGTCCACTGTCCGTTTCCAAAGAAGAAAGACGAGTGGATTCCCACAACCAGTATCAAAATTGGCTTCAAAGGGGGAGCCCTCCCTAAGTCAATAAAATTTAACTATTTTAATCTGCCGGTGGAATACTTTGTACCCACTTTAAAGCAGTGCTTTAAGTGTGGCAGATACGGTCACGTATCTAAATTCTGCAAAGCTAAAGAGAGCAGGTGCCTTAACTGTGGAAAGTCTCCGAAGTGTGTAAATTGTGAGGCCATGAAGTGCTTGTCCTGTGGCTCAGGTAAGCACAACGCTCTCAATAAGTGTTGTCCTAATAGGGAAATTGAATCAAATATCAACAGGATAATGGCGATAAAAAATCTTTCGTATAAAGAGGTCAAAGAAAATTTTTCCGCAAATTATTTCGAATGTCTCGATGACATCACTTATGACGGCAATTTCCCTCCACTGCAATTTCGACCAAGGATGTTAATCAAAATGCCAACAAAATCTTAACCAAAAATAAATACAATGCTGTCGTCAAAAGGAAATTGGTTCCTTCCAAATCTCTTATCAATTCACCCACCAGGCCTTCTCCCAATACACCCCCCAAGTCGTCTGGAACAAGCCTTCTTGGACCGAAAATTTCAAACAACTATTTGCGGTCTTCAGAACTTGAAGGATTAATTCTCGCGATTCAAGAAAGTATCCGTCCGATCATCCCTCACAATCTTATTAAAGAATTTGAAGAAAAAATGTCTGTCTGTGATATTTCTTGCCCCGTTCGAACATCCAGTACTGCGAGGAAATCCGCTGGGGTTCCTTCTCAAGTTTCAACATGATATCCTTTTTACAATATAATATTCAAAGTGTCCGATGTAACCTATCTTTTCTAGATTTTTACTTAAACTCAAACAAGATTGTATCTTAAGTGAAGTTTTTCTGAAAGATGAAAATTGTTTCGAAGTTAAAGTTTCGAATTATGCCTCAGCCACCAAATGCCGAAATGATGGCTATGGTGGTGTTAGTATATTAGTTAAGAAAGGTGTCAATTTCAGACGTATTCCCTATAACTCTGCCGTTGACATCATCATCATCAAAACCGTCAACCTGAAACCGAATCTTTTCATAGCCTCATGCTGCTTTCCACCCAATCTCGATGTGCAAACCTTTCGTGATGAGATTCAGAGATTATGCGACTTTCTTGACGATGAACAAAATGTGATTCTAGCTGAAGATTTCAATGCAAGACACCGTCTGTATGGCGATCAAGTCTCTACCAACAAAGGCAAAATCCTAGTAAATGCCATTAATTCCAGAAGTTTCAGTGTCTTAAATAACGGCAATACTACCTTTCACTGTAACGGGAGCGGTCGCACGGCGAGCAGTGTCTTGGATCTAACTTTCTCGAACTCAACTATTTTATCTTTCAACTGGAACACGTCCAATGTTTCCATTGGCAAAAGTCAGCACTCCCCAATTATATTCCACAGTTGTAACAATTCCGTCAAGAAAATAGAAGATTTCATTTCACGCAACTTCCTTATGGACCGTCTGTCTAAAGTTGATCTTCCTTCTGATTTATCATCAATTCAAAGTGTCTTTCAGTCTGTGATCATGTCTGCTAGAACCAACTTTCCTGACATTGAGTCCTTTTCACCTAAACCTTGGTGGAACCCTTCCCTGTCAACACTTTTCCGCAAATACAAAGCTGCAAGAAAAAAAATGAGTAAATATGCCAATCCAGCCAACTACTACTCAGAAAGAGAGCTACTGCTACAGGTTGTGATGGAGTCAAGTATGACATGCTCAGAGCACTGTCTGGAGGTAGCTTTAGCATGCTTTTGCATGCAATTAAGAACCGCTGGTCCACCAACTGTATACCCTCTGATTTGCGTTGCATCAAAATAGTTCCGATTCCCAAGCCAGGTAAAGACTTAAATGATTTAAATAGCTTCAGACCAATTTCGCTAATATCTGTATTCATAAAGACCATCAACCTCATGGTTAAGGAGAGACTAACTGCTTTCATGAAAACTAAGAACATTATTCCAGCTCGGTCTTACGCCTATCAAAAACGCAAATCTACGAATATGTGCGTTAATGAACTGTGTTTTCTCATAGCCAGCTTAAAAAAACCAGGGAAAATGGTTGTCATGCTCTCCCTGGACATCAGCAAAGCCTATGACTGTGTCAACTTGATTAAGCTTGGTAGAATTCTCTTAAACTTTTCGATTCTTCTTCAAATGCGGCTGTGGATACTAAATTTTTTATCCAAGCGTGTGTTGGTGATGGGTACCGAAAAAGTTGAAATATGCGGTGGTATCCCACAAGGCAGTTGTTTAAACCCCATACTCTTCAATTTATACGCAGCTCCTTTGCATTATCTTCAAGATGACAAATCTCACATTTTTCAATATGCAGACGATTTTCTAATCGTATCTGCGGACTCATCTTTTCCAGCAGCTGTCAATAACCTCTCGATGAAAGCGAATTTGTTTTTCGATGCATGCTCTGATTTTAATTTATATTTTAACCCCAGCAAGACAAACCCTATTTATTTTGCTAAAGGTTCTAAACCTGAAATCAGACTTCTTATCAAAGATACCCAAGTTAATGAGGTAAAATCTCTTCGATTTCTTGGGAGAATTTTAAACGACAGCTTAACCCTTCGTGGGCATTATGAAAAGGCGTTCAAAGATTGTCAGTCTGGATGCAACATCATCAAACTCATGACAAACAATCAGGCACGCTTGCCTCCCAAAAATGCTTTATAAATCCCTAGTCAGGTCCAAAATTGAATTTGGACATTCCACATGTTGCTATTTCCCAAAATATATTGAGAAACGTATACAAGCATTTGAAAACCGAATGTTGAAGCGTTGTACTGGACTGACCCCCTCAACTCCTCAACATATTCTCAATGTTATATCTGGTGAATGGCAGGTTTCCGAAAGACCCCTTTTTTGCACTGCCAAGGAGTTAATTAAAGTCAAGATGATAAATCCTTCCTTTTTTCAGGAAATTATATCTCTCAGTGATACTGTCACTTGCAGCTATACTTTTTGCTATCAAAAACTTCGTCATATTTTTGATAAGTTAGATTCAATTCCCCCCTTGAATTTCATTACCAGCAAATGCAAAGTCTTCATGAAAATTCTCAAACCGATCTCTACCTCAAAACAAAATGTCAACTTCTCTTGTATAAGGTTGTTATGCCAAGAAAAGCTCCTTTTTTATTACAACAACGGATACGATATATATGCCACTGACGGTTCCGTCGGACATAATGTATCTGGCTTCTCGGTCGTGAAACATCTATCTGAAACAATACTTCGACTCAAAGTGGAAGAGGAACTTTCCTCTACTTTTATTGAGTTGCTCGCCATTCGACATGCTATCATGGTTGCTATTTCCGATGGTATCAGACGTTTTGTTATTTTTTCCGACAGCAGGTCAGCTCTACTTCTAATAAATAAAAGAGATGCAGAAAATCAATATGTGTTTGACATTCACAAGACGTTGCACGAATCACAAGTGGATTACTGTCACCTCGTTTGGGTACCTGGCCACTGCGGCTTTTTTTTAAATGTAAAAGCCGACTTTCATGCGGGGAGAGCTCGTGTTGATGGGACAATTTTGTCCATCAAATATACTCCCAATGAAGCAATTCGGGCAATTCGCAACCACATCCTTCAACAGCTAAACGACGAATTTAAAGTAATCGCGCGCGTTAAATCCAATCGTCTTTTCTATAAATTAAATCCCACACTTCAATTCAAACCCTTCTCTGTATCTTCCTTTAATTCCTGGGAAATCAAAATTCTTTATAGACTCATGAGTGGTCACACTTATGACAAAGTTTATTTAAAAATGATTCGCGCTATACCATGTGATGTTTGTGAAATTTGCAATGTTGTTGAGTCTGCTGAGCATCTAATCTTCAGATGTCACAGGCTTGATGGCATTAGAGATTCCTTTAGCTTCTTCAAGTTATATGGCTTTCTCCTCGATCTCTTTGCAGCAAAAAATGTACGTCATCTCGGGGAACTAACTTGCTTTATTAGAAAAGCCAATTTATCCTTTTAGAATTTTTCTTTTTCCTCCTCTTTCCTTTTTTTTGTTTTTTTTCTTTTTTTGCGTTCAATCATTTTCAATTACCATAACATTCCTTTTCGTTTTCAGCCAAAGTTTGCAACACTGTCTGACTTTCAAGAACTCAACAAGCACATTTACACACACACACACACAATTACATTTAACATGCTCACTCCAGTTATTATGGCCGCTCTTTTTTTTTTTTTTGTTACATTTTATACATAATCGTGACTAAAAATTACAACAGTTTATTATCTGGACATATAAGCCACAAATCTATTGGTTTAGTCCATCTCCGTTCAACATACCAAAAAAAAAAAAAGAATTTATTTCATTAGTTTAAAACAATGAAAAATACTTTATACTACACGAATAGCTACAGACTTTTCAAAATGGAGCGTTTGTCTTTGAATACAACTGTTTTTGGTTTTTATACAACTTAGTGCAAGAATGCAAGCACAAACTTCATCTAAAATAGTTTTTAACGCCTGCCACGACTTGCTTGTTTTTTTTCGATTTAATTTAACAAATATAAATGCCGGCGGCATTGCAATTTAGCAGTTTATTCCTGCTTTACCTTTTTATCAAATTATTCCACTACTGCTTTGCTTTTTAACAGAGAATTCTGCTACTGGTTTTTTTAATTTGATAAAAAAAATTATGGCGGTCTACTTTTAGGCTAATTTGTAAAATTAAATAAGTTTAGTTCGCGTATTTTCTAAAACACTAAACCGTGTATTTTCTAAACACATAACCATTTGGTTGCGAAATACCATAATCAGCTGTTTTCCCAAGAAAAAATATTAAATTATTTAAGAAGAGATGTAAAAAAAATTTTTTTTGAATAAACAAAGAAGGAAAAAAATTTTTTTTTTTGAATAAACGCAATCATACCTGGCAACCATGCACGAAACAAGATGTTTCTCTTCTCCGTGCAGAAAATTTTTGAAAAATTTAAAAAAAAAAAGACAGAAACAAAGAAAGAAAGATTTCTCTTCTTTCTTTCATAAACTTTTGCTTCTGAAAACTAGTGGAAAACATATATAGTGAAGTTGCGGCATTTAAACAAATTCAACAAAAGTCTCGACGTCATTGTGCTTCTCCGCAGAGTGCTGTCATCAATCTCATCCCGACAAGACTTACTTCGTCATCTCATCAGTACATTGGACATCAAATGGACGCGATTTATGTGAAATTCTTAACCCTGTTTAACTTACAAGGCGTTTTGTCCTCTCTGTCTCTGTTGGTTTCACCAAAACCTGCTGATTTCCATATCACTTCTATTTTTGGTAAGTCAATTGATCCTTTTCTTTTACCTTTAATCTAGCACGAAACTTAAAAGTCACCCGCCCCTCAAGGGAGCTCTGAAGCATATTATCAAACGATGATGATTTCGAAAACTTTGTTCGTACCACGCATAGTAAGGGTTCATTTAAAAGAAAAATCGCAAACCAGAATGATAACCTCAAAAAGATCATCACTGATAAGAATAATTCATCCGTAAAAGAATTGACTGAGGATTTCAATACCACATCCTCAAAGTCTCCGATCGCTCCTTCTAAAAACTAGCCTCCCAATAAAAGCAGTTTTGAGAATAGCAATGAAAATTGTAGTCCCATAAAAGAAAAGAACCCCGACCCAACAAGTCAAAATCGTTATAGTGATGACGTGACCGGTGAGTGTTACGTCTTCATTGAAGTATGTAACAATATCACAGATAAGCCTTTTCACATTAACTCAGACTGTTTTTATTTCAATCACACCAAAGATCTTAAATTGGATGGTTTGATTATTAATAAAACCATCAGCAATGGCAAAGCCAAACTTGATTTTGCCAGGCCTACATCCCTAGAATTTTCACAGAAAAATTCGGGATCGCAAAAAACATTCCACCTTTAATTAAGGAAGAAGACTTTCCTCATTCAGCTACCTCTGATATTGAAATCATTTCCGTTACAAGAACTCTCAGAAGGATCCTGCAGACAGAGAAATGTCAGCCTAAAGATTGGTTTTAAGGGAAAACTAATTCCCCAGAGTATAAAATTCAACTATAGCAATATTCCAGTAGATTACTTCATTCCTTCCGTTAAGCTTTATTATAATTGCGGCCTATTTGGCCACATCGCCAAATTTTGTAAAAGTAAGGAAAGCAGATGCCTGAATCGTGGCAAGACACCGGCCTGCTCTACGAACTCATGCCTTTCAGTCAAATGTCTAGGTTGTGGGTCTTTGGACCACAACGTAACCTTTCGAGAGTGTCCAAAAAGAAAGAAAGAGGGAAATCTAAAAAAAATTTTAACCATCCAAAACTTATCTTTTAGAAAATACAGAGAAAAATTCTCTAACAACCCTTACAATTTACTCGATAACTATGATGTAAACTTCCCAGCAATGAAGGATAGCACTGCTTCCAGCAACATCAGAGACCCTATTATTGAAACAAATAATATTTTAGTTAACAAAAATTTCAATGCGGTTGTAGAAAATAAAACGGGTATTCCCAAACGCCTGCTTAGAATGTCTCTCAAGACGCCTGCGACTTACAGTAGCAAGTCGCAGGAGTCAAAAAAACCTCCCCTACCTCCTGAAAAGCATACTCACATCAATTACTACAAATCCACTGAAGTGGAGATAATTCTGGAAAAGATTTTCAAGATTCTCTCCATCACTTCTCATGAAGAAATGCTTAAAACCATCCAAGCAGAAATAGTTTTCCCTAAATCAAAATTTGGTCTTTTAAACAAGGTACATCTGGGTCGGCCCTATCATGCTCTAGCATTTTTCATTACTTCCTTCCTACAATATAACAAACAAAGCTTCAGGCGTAATGCCTATTCGCTTGATTATTTCATAAATTCCAACAATTCTGTCCGATGACAACATTTCCGGTCTCAAAATCTCAAATTACAACTCCGCTTATAAATGTAGGTGTGACGGCTATGGAGGTGTTGCCATCCTTGCCAGGAAAGCCATCTCCTTCAAACAAATTCCCTTTAAATCAGCTGCTGACATTGTTATTGTCAAAACCTTTTCCCTAAAACCTAATATTGTTATTGCTGCTTGTTATTTCAACACCCATATTCAATCTTTCAATGTTATAATTGCAGGAGATTTTAATGCAAGACACCCT
Source organism: Glossina fuscipes (assembly GCF_014805625.2). Lineage (NCBI taxonomy): Eukaryota > Metazoa > Arthropoda > Insecta > Diptera > Glossinidae > Glossina > Glossina fuscipes. The sequence continues at coordinate 423,723 of NW_023998459.1, read as the reverse complement.
TGCTTGACACCCCGTGTCAAACAATCAAGGCAAAGCCTTGCAAGAAATCATTGAAGCCAGTAATTTCTGTTGTTTTAATGATAATTCTCCAACCTATGTGCACTCTACGACAAACAGTTGTCGTAGCGTGTTGGATCTAACTTTCGCTAACAGAACCAATCTTACGTTCAAACGGGAGGTCAAAAAAGAAATTTTTCTGGGAAAAAGTCACCACCTTCCTATTCTCTTTGGCGCCACCTTTATTACCTACAAGATAAATGATTTTATCTCGAGGAAAAAACTCCTAAGCAATCTTAGGCACGTATGTCTTGAGCCACAGGTTGAGTCCATCAAGTGCTCATTTCAACGAGAAGTAAATAACGTCAAATCAAACATCCACATCTCCGATTCCTGCTCACCAAAACCTTGGTGGAACGAACTGCTCACTTCACAATTCCGTAAATTACAAGTTGCTAAACAAAAATTCTCTCTCTAATTTTGATAATTTCAATTTATCCCAAAACGAATGGAAGAAATCAGTCAGAAAAGCCAAAAGATGTCAACGTGCCCTAGTTGTCGAAGAGCTTTGCTCAAATAGCAATACAAAACCATTCTGGAAATTTTTAAATGGCCATCGTACCACAAAAAGGAAATACAAACACCCCATTTGGGATGATCATAACAACAAATCCTACCTAGAATAGTTGAAAGCTCAAGTTCCCTCGACAAATAGTCTCCAAGCTTCCTTACTTAACTCTCAGATGGATAACATCTCTCCATTCTCCCTTGATGAACTCATGCACGTTCTTAAGTTGAAAAAGAAATCCACAGCAGCAGGCCATGACGGAATCAAATATGACATGATAAAGGTCCTTCCCGTGCCAAGCCTTCTAATCCTGTTATCTGCTATAAATGAGCGCTGGATGACCAACTCGTTTCCCACTGTACAATTAAAATAGTTCTCATTCCTAAACCCCGAAAAGATCTTGAAATTTTCATTAACTTCAGACTACTCACACTTGCTCCCGTCAAGGTCTTTTGCTTACCAAAAACACATCTCCACCGGTATGTGCCTTAATGAAGTCTTTTTCACAATTGCAAATGAAAAATCAAATGGAAGTCAGGTAGTTATGCTTTGCTTAGGCATTAATAAAGCTTACGACAGCGTTAATCTAGGGAAACTAGACCAGTTTCTGATTTTAAAATCCCGACACGAAGTAAGTAATGGATTCTCAACTTTCTTTCTGTAAGGTAACTGTCTCAGCCCAGTTTTTTTCAATCTATACATAGCTTACATCGATTACAGGACAATACAACCCATTTATTTCAATATGCTGACGATTTCCTCATCATCTCTGTTAAGAAATCATTAGTAGAAGCAGTCCGTAACCTCGACATTAAAGCCAATCTTTTTCACAGACATTGTACAGACCTAAATCTAACTTTCAACCTGGAAAAATCAAAAGTCATCCGCTTTGCTAAGGGTCCCAAAAAATATTTTTACATTACAGTCAATGTCATAAAAATCATTCAATCTTCCTCTATTAAATTTTTGGGTAGAATAATCAACTCAAGTTTAACCACTCATGAGCATTATAGGGACAGCCTCGAAAATTGCAACACAGGCTCAAATTTCATCAAATTTTTAACCAATATCCACCCCGGACTCCCACCTAGAAAAGCTTTAAACGTTTACAAATCAATTGTTGGATCCAAAATTGAACATTCTTACTCCACATCATGCAATGCTCCAGCGTGTACATTTAAAAAAATACAAACCTCTCAACACTCAATCCTAAGACGTTGTAACGGTTTGTCCCCCTCGACACCAACATCAATTTTACGTTCCATCTCATATGAACTCCCCGTAGCTAAGAGAATTTCTCTTGTAACTGCAAAAGAACTTCTCAAGGTAAATATCTTTAAACCTGGCTTCTTTGACAAAGTCGCTTCCAAACACAATTACGTCATCAGTAGTTACCCTAACTGCTTCAAAAAATTCAGTAACATCTTCAATAAAGTTAACTCAATACTCTCTGATAACTCAAAACTCTTGGAATAATATCATTCATGATAAGTGCGTAGTGGAATTAAACTCACTTAATTCGATCAACAATTCTAAAAAAAATCGGTCAATCGGTCTTCGAATTGCTCGTCTGCAAAAACTTAACCACTTCATCGAGAATAATTTCAAAATGTACGCAACGGATGGATTTGTCAATTCGGACATTGCTAGTTTCTCAATCATAGAATACCCAAATTTATTTTTAGGAAAATTCAAAGTTCTACAAGAACTATCATCTACGTTCATTGAACTTCTTTCTGGCCATCAGACAGGCAATCCTCCTTGCATCTGAAAATAAACTGAAAAAATTTGTAGTTTTCTCTGACAGCAAATCGGCTCTGACTTTAATCAAGAAAAAAGACCAATACAATATGTACGTGTTCGATATTTACAACTCTTTAAAAGACCCAAGCATTGAAAAATGCCACATCATCTGGATCCCAGGTCACAGCGGTTTTAGTATCAATGAAAAAGCTGACTTCCATGCACGTGCGGCTCGGTTTGATGGTACGGTTTTGTCCATAAACTATACCCTTAGCGAAGCTCTCCTGGTAATCAAAAAACTTATCGTAAAAGAATGGAAAGACGAGTATCATGTTTCAGCTAGAGAAAAAAGTGACCGGCTTTTCTACAAAATTTACCCTTTTTTGACATCCACACTTCTACCTAAAGGAAAATTTACAACATGGGAATGTAAGGTTCTTCAACGTCTTATGTGTAATCACACCTACGACAAGATATATTTTAAAATGAGCAAAGTCTCCTCCACTGATAGTTGTGAAGAATGCAATATTACTGAGTCTGCCAAGCACCTTCTTTTTGAGAAGGAGGTTTGACATCCTCAGACAGTCTACAGTCCAATTAGCTTGTATAACAATTTATATGAAATTTTTCGTGTTGGTAACTTTAGGCATTTGAAGCAACTGACTGCCTTTATCAAATCAGCTGATTTTTCGTTTCAATTTTGCATTCATAATATCTTTTGCAGTCACGAATCGCCTTTTTTTCTTTTGCCGGCATTTCTAGCCGGACTTTTGACTGTACGGTACCAAGTACGGTGATTTATGGGTTGACAGCAGAACAAAGCTTCTCACATTGAACACTCTGTCACATCAGTCTCTACCAATGCTCAATATTATCAGCAATGGCTTTCAACTACGTTACTGGGTTATGGATCTAATTTTAACTTAACTGGTCCAATCCATCTCCAAACAACTCAAAAAAAAGAAAAACGCAATTATTAAAATCAAGTAAAAAAAGCTGTAATTTGAAGAACTTTTTCGGATTAAAATTATAAAATTGCATTTGTGGTTGAAAGGCTGAAAAATTGAAACGATATTAATAGAAAAAAAATCGTAAAAATTGTCCAAAAACTCGAGAAGAAAAATGTTTCGTAGTCGGAGTTGGTTTGGTGGCGCTTGGAATAAATCAAAAAACCGTTTATCGTTGGAACATCTAAAATATTTATATAGTATTATAGAAAAAAATACAACGGTATCCGAGAATCGGTTTGCTGGTAGAATAAGAAGTATATCGAAAATTTTAATATGGGGCGATCAACATGACAGTTCGGTTTTCGAGTAAGCAGCGCTTAATAACTATAATTATGTATTAATTATTTTCCTTTCTCCAGCTTTTTCTTAGAAATTTAAAACTTGTTAAATAATGGAGGATGACTTCTTTAAGGTACTCGACGCTAAAAGAAAGTTAAGACAGGGTATAGTGGAATGTCAGAAATGGTTAGCTGAGATGTGCCACGGCCTCGCTGACGTGGATATTGACGGCGAGGATGAAAAAGATAATTTTGGTATTAAAATGCTGGAAGGCATAGCACCGAAAGAATATGATAATTATTTTCTGGCTAAATGTTACTTTGATGTACGTGAATATGATAGAGCTGCTCATTTAGTGCGGAATGCTAGTTCTCCAGTTCCCAGATTCCTTCATCTTTATGCCACTTATATGGCAGTGGAGAAACGACGGATGGATTCGACCACGGATCAATCGAATCTAAATGACTCAGGACCTGGGTGAGATTTTGGTTACATTGAGATTAGACAGTTACGGCATATATTTATACGGTGTTGTGGTAGAAGAGCAAAAGCGACCAAGTCAAGTATACCCTCAAAACCATCCTTTGATCGCAGCCAAAAGCTACAATATGATCGCTCAGATTCACTGCCGGCGGGTTTTGCGTACCGTTATCATACCACAAAACAGTGGAGGTGTTTCTTAAAATACAGAGACTTGTAGTATATTGGCCGGTCGAAAATGTTACTCTATGCAGTGTAAAGCTACTAAGAATACCGAAGCTCACATGCTTCAATTTCCGCACTGCTAGATTATTGCCAAATATATCTGGCACAATAAACTTAATGCAATTACACCATATTTTTGTGAGAAAAGCGTTAAAACATTTAAATTTTATTTCCATTACTTAAGTTTAACCGCGGTTCCAAGTTTTGCCGAACGACTGCGACTATAGTGTTTTATTTCTTCCTCGTCTGGTAAAATAACATGTCTATGTAGTTGTTTCCGATTGCTCGAATTAATTGATTGCATTATCTCGTCATCATGGACAACATCATGCCCGCAATATTTTACGTAATATATACGTAAAGCTTAAAACGTTTTAGTGGCCAAATGTTTGGGTCGCTGTAATTTATCTAAACGAAAAGGAGTTTCACGCAGGCAGTAGGCTAATTGTTTAGTAGTTTCTATAGGATGTAGAGCCGAGCGTGTGTCAACAATGGCGCGAGCTATCTTCTTAGCAATGTAAAGCGTCAATTACGTTTCGTGTCCTATCCCGCCAGTCTACCAAATTTCAAGAAAAAATCTCTTAAATTAAGCGCTATGGGGTGAAAAGAAGGAAACAAGACGGACAGTCAGAAAATGAGATTGAATCGATCGTAATACCAAAATCTGATCTATCTCAGGTTCTTGTATGTTTTATGCGCTTATACCACACGTGGTGTGTGTATTCGTTGTATCTGGAATATGGTAATTGTCGATCTTGAATCAACTTAGCTGCACACCTACAATATTTTGTTTTGTTGAGAAATTGGGTACTGCTAAGGTAAAAGCTTTGAAAATGAATTTTTGCTTAAAACTATTTAAATACATTATGATTTCTTATTCTCAGCAAGCTATGATTGCATGTGAAGGTGATTTATTGACAGGCGAACGCCTCTGCTGCGGACTTAGTATTTTCGAAGTTACACTCAATCGAATTAAAAGTTATTTGGACGATCCCGTCTGGACTGGACCATCGCCAGCTAATGGCATTATTCATGTTGATGAATGTTCAGAATTTCATCGTTTATGCTCGGCTTTGCAATTTGTTTATTGTATACCGGTAACAAGCATTGAGTATACCATAGAAGAACTTTTCGGTGAAGGCTTCATCAATTAGCACATGCGTAAAATGATTGGGTGGAAAACGCATATGCAAAAAATTGCCAAGTGTAGCACAAGTACCAATCGTTACTCGATGGCGCCCTAAATACTCCATTTGACTTTTCATTTTGAGTCCGGACTTGGCCGTACTCATCTCATCTTCCCAATTGTAATTTAGGCCAGTATCCCAGTATTTGTTGCCTGTCGCGCAATACGGCATCAAATGCTCTGGTATAAGTCCTTTTTTGAGCTCCTTGTGGGATACTAGACGTATAAGCTCATACATTCTGAGTACGCCGATCAATTGCGCCGTTATTACATCAGCAGAATTGTTCGAAGGTGTGCCTACAAGCATATGCGCAGTGGGTATCAATTTAAAAATTTGTATAATCATTTCCACTATCTTTGCCGTTTTTCCGGTGCCGGGAGGGCCAAAAATCACATATGGCATGTTGCGAATTTTTCCTCGTAGTATATTTGCTACGGCTTTCTTCTGTATAAACTTCACTTTGGAATTGTACCATTCATACTGGCGATTGTCTAACAATAGACTTTCCTCACCATTTAATCTTACATCCAATTGTGAACGTTCACGCGTTTGTACTTGGGAGGGAAGCAAGAACTGTTCCCCCAATTTTTCAGCCGCTCTTGAAATGGCGTAGTGCTGCTTTCGGTAGTCATACCGAGAGAGGCAAAATTCTAGACGATAATCTCGGTAGTCATATTCCCGCTGAAAGTTGCCATCGAATCTAATTAGGATTCGATGGCGGAGCACTTCGTGAATCGCTCCTTTGTACATCTCTTTGACATTTTCGCCGTCGGCCCAGGGGTTTTCGTCTTTAACCCTGTCTCCAATTACTAATGACAGACGCTTAATAGACAAACTCGTAGTAAAGATTTCGAGAGAATATCTGTAATTCATATGTAAATGTGTTTGATAAATGTCGCTGTTCATGACCCTATAGCTCGCGCCTTGGCCGAGCCATTGGCCAATATATATTGCCATTGAGCATATATACCGCGTGAAATGCTTTAATCTCCAACCGTTAAATTGAAGAAGAGGCGTCTGTGCAAAAACTTGAAACTAGTGTAAAGAATACAAGCTGAAGAATTTGTTGAGTTAAGAAACTATGTGCTGCCCATGTGCGTTGTTTTAGGTCCGTCATTACATTATAACACGGTTTTAATGTATAAATTATTGCGAATTCTGCGTGCTATCTTCGCTGAGATGGGTGTTGATAATCAAAATCTGACAAACCGCTTTTCCAACGGATACATCTACGGAACATGAGGAATCAGACCATTCTGCAGATATGTTTTGCATATGCAGAAAAAATTTGTAGAAACAAACACACGCCAAACGCGATAACACTGTGATGAATAATATCCTCAATGCGGAAGAAGGCTTATCGTGTTTTCATTAACACCTAAACACGTAAAATAAAAAGACTTCAAAGACTAGTTTTAATTTTTACTCCCTCGAAAATTCCATTTGATACCGATTCCAAATCAGAATCACTAAGTGATTGACGCATTTAAGCAATTTTTACTAGTCTGGTTAATAATATTCAAAGAAATTCATTCAAATATTTTGACTGCTCGACCTTACTATGACTGCTTTATCTCGCCGTCAAAATTGTTTGATATTCATAATGCCCACGCAAGTCACGTTGATTTTAAGGTTTTAAATAAAACTCGGCAAAGAACTTTTTTGAATTTGATATAAATCATCTTTACTTGTTTTCCATGACTGAAGAATGAGCCAATAGTCTTTTTCTGCTATAAGAATTCTCGAGTTGAAGAAATTGGCAAGCAAATCAAATATTTTTCACATAAGTTTTTATTTAAAGTACTCCTTAATTTCATCTAGTAAAACATATAAACGAAAATATGAAACACCGTCGGAAAAGTATTTCATAAAGCTTTCAACCCTTTAAAATTGTTTTATCTAAAACCTCATTCTTACTGCATTGTATGCTTACTGTGTACAAAATTCTTTTAAAAAAGAGTTTCGATTTTAATGCCATTCTTGTTTTACAAAAAATTTATTGGAATAGTTAACTATGATAGAAAAGAATATTTCACATTATGCTTGTGGTAGAAAACTTACTCAGGCTTTTTAAAATAAAAACAAAATTTATATATAAAAAAAACGAAAAAATATCAAGGAAACATTTTTTTTCATATAATTTAGAAAATAATCCGTGGTAGCTGCGTCGAACTGTAAGGGAAGTGAGAAATAATTTCATATAGTATAGAAAATAATCCGTGGTAGTTTTATTATTGTATTTTCGGTCGTGATTTCATTAATTGTGAAGTTTTTGGTAAATATTTTGCTTAGACTACGAGCAACAGTTACTAATGCAAAGGAAATTTTTCGATAAATATATTTTTTTATAAAATTAGAAATTATTTATTAAATAATATTTGAATTATCTACTTAAAATAGCATGTTGATTAAAAAATTTTCTTTAGAGCGTGAGAAATCGAAGAGAAAGACAACTATACAATACAAATTTCTGATTCAAATAATTAAGTAAAGAAGTAAGAGAGAAAGCTTACAGAAAACAGCTGTTGTCTGAAAAACAATAATATTGAAAGCAGAAGCAATAAAGAAGGAAGAATTCGTTGTCATTTATTGAAACGCTTATGAAGAAAAAGGGCAAAAGATAGTATTTTTGTATGAAAGACAGCTGTTAGATTAAAATCTCTTATTCAACACATTTTGTTCGACTGGGGAGCGGAAAGAAGAATGGAGAAAGTGTGAAAAAGGAAGAGAGGCAAAAAACTGGATTTTCAAGTGTTTTGATATGTATAAATAATTGCGTATATACGATTCTTTTCATTCATTTGCGTTAAAGTATATTTATTATTGTGTTGTTTTTAGTCTTTAGCGTTGTTATTATTGAAGCTCGGCCTGTGTAGACGAAATAGATACATAAGCGGAATTTAAATATTATTAAGACATAAAAAAAGGGAATTAAAAAAATAAAAGCGGAACGTAAAATAACTCGAATCACTAGGCAAGAGTTACCAAAAATTACCAGCAACAAATAAAAGAAAAATACAAAATAGATACAATAATATGATTATTTTATAATATCGCTTAGCTGCACTATGTTATACTATTTACTGTAAAACAATTGAAGAATCTCCTAAAAAAAATTAAGAAAACTCATAGTAGATACTACAAGAGAATGTAAGAAGAAAAGGAAATATATTTACTTTATATAACGGCAGAATTGGAAAAGTCACGAGTGTGACTGCTTATTGTATAATAATCGTGAGTGAATTCATAAAGAACATGAAAAAATTTATCGATTGTGTCGGAGAATAAAAAGTGTCTAGCGTTTTATTTTTTCCCCTCAAATTGTAATTGAGCGTCTAAACACAAGGCACAAAAATATTTATAATTGTTTATATTTAGAAACTAGAAAACTTGAACAATAACGCAAGAAAAATTTTTATTACGACAAGAAGAAGAGTGTTCGATTTTCAAGAAAAAAAAATGGTACAAAAATTTCAATCCCCTGTAAGGGTTTATAAATACCCCTTTGAACTCGTTATGAAGGTAAGTCGGCTTTGTATAAATATTGTTAAAGTCATCAGTTTATCTCGTGCGTGTGTCATATGCACTATATTAACAATATTCGAATACAAACTGAGCGTTATTGAGAAGTTAACGTCATGAAGAATACAAAATGCCATTAAAATTTGGATATTTTTTTTTATTTGTTTTAAAATTATTATGTAAACAGTTCTTAAAAAATATAGAAAAACAATTTAATTTAAATGTACGGATATCAATTGGCTTACTTATTGACTTTATCTCGTAGATTTATGAATTTTTGTGTCTAAATACATATGGAAAAACTTATAAATACAAAAAATAACAGACGACGTCTTACGTCCTAAGGAAATCTATGTTCCAATTAGATTCTTGTCATATAAGAAAAGTCTCTCAGTTTTTTTCGGACCAGGGATCATTTAAGAAACATTTACTTATATCTTGAGAAAGTCCAATCTGCGAGTTCTTTGAGTGAAGAGTACACAAGAAATAGCTTTCTATCATTGTTCAGAACGATTGTTCCTCCCATTCGTTTTTCAAAGTACTAAAATTACATTTTTTCTTTTCCAATCGAGGCCGCTTCTGATTGGTTGTTTGCTTCAATTTGATTAAGTCGGATTGGTATCGCAAAAAAGATCGTGTTTGTCATATGGCTTTGTTCGCAACTATAATGCTGGACGTGTTAAAGGTGGGAAAAGCGAAATATCGCAAGATATTAATTTTCGTTAACGTAACAACCCGCATCAGGAATAATTGGTGTAGACAGATTTCGGATAGAATGTCTATAAAATCAGTTCCGTAAATTTCTTGCAGCATGCCATTGCGACACTCGAATATCGAGGTTCTCTGTCATCTTAAGCTGTCATATGTGTGTCGAAATCATTGGTTCAAAGCAGAGATTAGCGAGAAGTTATCTGTAGGTCATATTTGGCATTCAGGGGGCTCGTAACATTGACTTGGCGACTTGTCGACTAACACGAGAGGCATCTTTAGATATTATAACTGTGAAAATATAATTTCCCACCACCATGCGATAGGAGATCATCCATTTCGTCGAAACATTTGTAAATCACAGGAAGGAAATTAAGATATTCTGTGAAACCTATGTATACTCTTGATCAGCATCAAATTTTAAATCGACCTAGGCATGTCTGGACGCACGTCTTTGAGTAACACACCCTTGGTTGTAAAAATTAAGGCAAGCATTCGATTTCGGCAAAAACGTTGAAAATTGGAAGTTGATGCACACAAATCTGTCGAATGGCAATGTTTTCCTAATAAAAGAAAAGTATAGGTTTTTTAGAAAAAAGAATTTTTCATTATTTCATGTTTATTTTACGAGAAAGGCGCCCGATATAAAAGATTCGGCCATAGACGGCTATAATTTTCTTAGTTAGATTTTTTCTACCTTTTTGTTCTTATATTATTAAACATTAAGCATAAGATTAGCTTACACCGTTGTATACTTAAAATTTAATGAAAGCGTTTAGGTTCGCTTTAATTGCTTGTACTTAGCATGCTTGTTGCTCTTTTTTTTTGTGAAATACGTCGATTTTGAATTGATTGTCTTTATTTTATTATTGTGCACAATATTATAGGGGCATTGCACTCTTTGCGGTAAGGAAAATGTAAATGTATTGGTAGTCAAAATTCTTGACGTAAATTGAAAAATAATGCTGTTGTAGTCTAATTTCATGTTACCAGGGGGTACAGAATAATGAAAGGTATCAGAATTTTTTAAAAAGGTAAAGGATGCACGTACGCAAAGGAACACGTAGTAGCCTCCGCGTATTGAATCACTTAAGAATTTCTTACAGTACAGAGGACATTGAATCAATAGAAAGCACACGTAGAGGTTTTTGATCATAGAATGATATGGTCACTGAAAATGTGCTTTTCTTTATCTTGATTCTGGGATATCGTTTGGAAAAATAGATTCCAAATGCTATAAAGCGAACTCGTTGTTTTGCGTATGCACAGGCAAAGTTTGTACGGCTATTAGGGGATATAACGATGGAACCACAAATGGAATGATTGGACGCGGTTATATCTAAGTTAATAAACCGTTAAATAATAGATCAAATTTTGACGAAGATTTGTAAAGCCGAAAAAATATCATCAGATGGAAAAGGTTTGAAAAAAAGTTGCTGCATTTTTTATATTGAATAATATGACACCCAGTTTATTAAATGTAAGATATTTGCTCAGGTCAATTTTCAGAAATTGTTCGTTATATTTATGAATTTTTGTTTATTTTTAATTACTCTAATTAGAAGAGTTTTCAATCGTAACAAATTTTTAAAACAAGTTTACATTGCATTAGGCGGACGGGCTTCCATTTTCTAATAATATTTAATCCCACGCAGAAGAACAAACTATTGTGGCAATGCGACTAGTCCAGTAGTCGTAAGAGAAAATAATTTGTTTTTTGTTGTTTTGACTGTGAAACCCATTTTGGCATTCAGAAGAAATGGTCATAAGTAAGCAACCCAATAAAAAACAAGGTTATTAGGTTACGTAAGCTACAACCAAAAAAATTCCGTATAACGTAGATCTCTTGGATGTTATTCGGAATATAGCCATAAATTCATCCTTCTAAAAATACTCATCAGAGTTTCCATAAAATACGTGCATACATTCTTTATCGGCCCAAAATGCTATGTCGGCTTATTTAAGCTCGTATTTTGTCATTTTAACTATTAATTTATATATCAGCGAAAGAATTCGAAATAAGCAAAGCGATATTTCTATTCTATATAATTAACCGACTATGACAAGCAATCGAGCTTTTACTAAATGGAAATCTTTAGTGCTTGTTAACAAGCAAAATTCATTTCTTTGATTAAACACACATCTGTATGATTTATGGCAAAATTTAAATTAGAAAACTGCAAATTTTTGGCGAAAGAACTTTTGATGAAATTTTTTGATAGTTATCAGCGTATATGCACGAAAAATCCAAAGTACTTATTGTATTGATTTAAAACAGATAGAGTTCAGTTGAAAAATGGTTTGAAGTTTTGGTACGCATTCGCTAAGGTTGACGTTTATATCTTTTTTCCTAAAAATCAGAATAGGGCAAGATGTAGTATAAGTGTATTGTAAGTAAATATAAATTATGTTGAATTTGAGTTGTAATGATCAATGTTCGTCCATATGACTGTCGTGGGAATTTGCGCGACTGTTAATATACAAGATAAATTGGAAGACTGAAATATTGTTTAAGAATTACCATGTAGTGACACCACTCAAAATTAAAGGTTCTTTTATTTAGTGGATTATTTTAAAGTCTTTATTTGTTACTTTTGTTTTAGATACTTGCTTATATTCTGACCTGACTGAGGTATGGCCAGGTGTCTTATATAACTAATAATTTAATGCTAACTTAAGCGAATAATATAATTAAAATAGGTTATTGCTAGAATTACGAGTAATATGGGTTACAACTAAATTAGGCTATCTTAGCTAGGTTAGGTGTTACATTTGAAATGTAATAAAATGTAAACTTACCAATAACTTGTAAAAGCAGTAGAGTGCGACAGATCGATAATGCTACAACCAGTTTAGAAGAAGACTTGAAGCTTTTTCCAATCTTATACTGATTGTAAAATAGCTAGGAAATATTTTTTAAAAATCTAATTTTTATAGGTTAGTTGGCAAAGTTTTTAAATTTGTTCTATGGAAACAACTGGAGACGGGTGGCTCCGGGAACAAGTTTCGGCTTAGCATTTTTATATGTATGAATACTAAAAAGTCATATTGGCTCTTAGGTGGGTACTTTTTCACTTTACGAAAAATATTGATTTTATTTATTCACCTCTAAACTCGTATACAGTGCATAGAGAACAGCCGTTTTGAAAATAATAGCATAATTTGCAAACCGCGAAAATTTGATCATCTCCAATTAAATAAATTAGTAGTCGATATTAATATGTTTATTAGTAATATCATTAAAGTAAAGGATTTGTGATCGTCAAAGTTATTGCTTATATTTTTATATAAATAATTAATACAAATAAAAAACCGTTATCTTTTTTATTAACGCTAATATAGTCTTTAACTGTAATTTAAAATATTCTACGACGCACAAGCGGTTAAAACCGAAGAGATGATATAGATAATGTCTTGACAAATTTTCATAATATTATTACAAAGTTTCTCAATTAATGCTCTTGTAGTACTCTCAGTTGCATACATATGTTCATGTAAATTTCTTAAATTCAATTCAGTTTGCGAGTCAGATAGAAAATAAAACAAGTAAAAAAATTATGCTCGGTCGTGATCGAATCTTTTATAGCCCTCAATGTCATCCTAAAAGAAAAGAAAAATAACTTAAATTTCATACTCTACTATATTGGATAGGCGCCTGATTGATTTTTTCCATTTTTAGAACAAAAGAATAAATTTGTGTGTGCGTTGCATTTCGTGAGTAACAAGTAAAAAACACGGAAAACAAAGATGTTCAATGTTTTAGTTACTTCGACGTGTAGGTGTTGTAGGCGTGTTCTTTCAAAACTTTAGTTCATTTTCAAATTCTTTCGCAAGTTGATAACGATATTTTCGTTTTTGCGAAAAATGTTTACCACAGATACTACACAGTTGCGCAGACGGACAGACGGACGGATGAAGAGATCGACATGCTTAGGCGGATTCCAAATTTGAAACTGGCCAAGAATTTATAAATTTTAGGTTTTCAAAACTTGTTTTTATAAGTTATAAAAATCTTGAAAAAAAATTCAATTATGACCCTATAATATTAACTAGGCACGGCCAATTTTTTCTATTTTCGGTTGAGGTACTACAGCATGGCCCATAGAATGTACGGTCAAAATTTTGTAGACTTATCTGCTGTAGTTTATAAGTAATGACCGAAAAAACAATTTTTTATTCCTTTTGAAGAAAAGGTGTCCCTGCTATACGGAGTACTGTAGGCTTTTCTGTGGCCGATTTGACCCATTTTCAATGCCAACCTGCGTGCAAGAACCTCCAATATTTCTGCCAAATTTGAAGTCGATCGCTTAATTTTTGGAGCCAGGAGAGTGTTTACAACAGACATCACACAGACGGGCAGACAGCCAAGCGGACAGACATACCTACTTAAATAGGTTCAGAATTTGATAGTGATCATGAATGTGTGGGGGGTCTTTGGAGCTCGCTTCTGGGTGTTGCAAACGTTTTGAAAAAATGAACACACACTTCATTCTTCGGTAATGGTTATAATAATATAAAATAAAAAATATATAGATGTAAAAGTCACATCGAAAATTTAATAGGTTATATACACAAATTTTTATAAATGCTTAGAAACTAAGATAAGAAAATCTATTAAATTTTGAACCACTCTCAAAGGAAATCGTAAGTAGTACAGTACAGATGTGCATAATATACACAATATTATATGTATATATATATATATATGCTACGTCGCTTTAGTGTACACAATGTAGTATTTTTGCTAAATGATTATATTTAGAAAAGCACTACTGGCGGACATACAACAGAGGATGAATATAGGTTAGACATTGAAAAATATAATGAAACCGGGAACAGTTAAGTAAAACCAATACTTCATGGCGCTAACCTTGTTGTCCTTCTTTAATCAGGTGTTTCAACTAATTAAAGGTGAAGTGGTCATCACGTGCCATAAGGTAAAGTAATTTTCAGCATGACGTTATAGCTACATTTTGAAGCATTTTTCTCGAATATTGGAATTGTCGCTTGCCGTATAGTCTCTCGATTATTTTTGGTTGCTGCTTGTTTAACTTATGGCATATCTCATCTGGTCTAATGATTATAATAAAAAAAGTGTTTATTTTCGCAGATAACTTTGAAGGGTTGAAAACTATTGCGCGTGTCTTGGATGGACACCCAACGCATTACTTATATGTTTTTTTGACTGAAGATGATTTCGATCGGGAATATATCGAACCGAAGTGTCGGTTGACTTCTAAATAAATAATCATTTTATACATTTTTTTAGGATTTTCCACATTTTTTATTTTTATTTAATTTTTTGTATTTGTGGCTATAGCTGCGAGTATATTCTGATCATTTACAATGCATCCTTGTAAAAATCAGTCAAGAGACTGAAGGATTCCGTTATCCTGTAAAAAAAATAAACACTACTATATTGCTGTCCTAAAGTCAGAGTCTTAGAAAAGGTATGCAATAATAAAAAAAAACAAAAGTTTTCTATACTTAATACAGCCAGGAAAATCTAAGTGCCTCTTAGGTTGGGTTCTAATTTTTCGCTTTTTATGCGGCCTGCTCTGTAACTACATCCGCTAACAATGAACCAGTTTTCATATAAAACAAAAAAAAAAACAGTTCTCCAAGAATATGTCCACGCTAACATCAGCTTATAGTCGCTTTAATCGTTCCGATAAGGCAAGGGTTGAACGTTCTTTATAGGGCATAAGAACTTAGTCTTGAGCTAAGAGCGAGCACTTCACAATAGTCCAGAAGTGTAATAAGAAAGGGCAATACCTTGGCTTTATGCACGAGTTTGTTGACGTTTAGATTAATTCCAGAGCTGAAGATTAATTCCTATGCGGACTAGCTTTCACCGCTCTGATGATTTCTAGCACAAAATCAATCAAGCATTACGGAATGCCCTGGAGCTAATACAGTTAGATTAGTAAGTCAAAGCCATAATTTATAAATGCAACCATACTCGTAATGTTGATCTTTCGTTCTGGGAATATTAGTCCATAGTCCCAAGCTTACCAATATGAATGTAATGTGGCGCTCAGCTAATAGAGACGAGATGTCCATACGCGTACAATTTTTTTTCATTTCTTCAGAAAAACTTTCTCTGAATTTGCGGAAAGCCATGACTTTGAAAACAAAATAAAATAAATTTTATAAATATTGAAATAAACGAAATATTCGAATAAAAATGTTAAACACTTACACACGCACCTGAACATATACTTAACAAGGTTATTTATCTTTCAATTAATACATTATTTCTGCGGTCATGGGCGTTAAGCGAATTCATGAGAATTTAAACAACTGTTTTCTACCATTTAAAAAAATCGAAATGTATAAATGAATGTTTAATTAAATGTGATTGAAATGGAAATTTTTACTCAACATTGTTAAAAAACCCTTGGTTGTATTATGAATTTCATAATACCTATAGAGCTAGAGAAAAGAATTTAAGGGGCAAATTTCATTGGGTTTTATTTTACTCAGCACATGTAGAATTTCATTTACTTTCATAAGCAAAAACATATTCGCATTAAATTTCCTTGAACTTCAATTCTGTTTTCTACGTTGCGTCTGTTATAGTTTTCATGACTTTTTCGGCCTCTGGTTCTTAGGTAAATACTATAAACATTCGTATGAAGTTTATTTGTTCGGATAGGCCTTATTTTATAAGCAAATCTAATGGAATAAATTCTTTTTGTTTCGAACGGCAAGGATGTACTTTTTATTTTTTGTTTCAAGGGTATTTGGCAAGAAACGCAACAGATTTAGTTCCTCAATAGTAATGATTGCAACACGTTATAATAATCAACTACCAAAAGATACGATTGTGTTACTTTTTTTGTTCGTAATCTATCAAATTCATACCAAATACTCAGTTAACCCTATTGAGAATGCAAAAAGGATTTAAGCTGTGTGCTTGTATATTGTATACATTTTCGATAAAATGTATTTAAATATAAACCACAAAGTGAAAAATTTTCGAAGAGAAATTAGAAATTTTCATTAAATTTTTCACCAACACAGATAAAAGATCTATTCTCGTAGAATTTCGACAATCAAACATTTCACAGTTTTGTTTTTTGCTGATCTAGGATTTCTTAGTTCTATAGCTTTCTCGAGGCTGGTGTGATGCGATTCAACAGAACCTATAAAAACCATGTCAGTGTCTCCGCGTCTTGAGAAATAGACATCTAAAAAGTCAATTACTATTGTGACTCGATTCGGCTGATACAAATTAAAATGATTGGAATAAGATTAAACGAGGTTAAAAAAAAACTTAAGTTGAAGTTTTTGCGCTATTTGTGGTACAACCAGACATTTAATCAGTCTTAATTTGTTTAATGAGGAGAGTCACAGCTCGCTCAAAATATTATAAATACGCATTGTCGTGGAATTAACATGTTCTTCAGGCGTCAAGCGACAAAATGATTCGAACTGGTACACTTTTACGACCACTCCCTATATAAAATCTTATTTTGAAAAGTTTTCCAAACAGCGAAAATAGTTGCAGTATTCAAAATTTTTCGACAAATTTGCTGAATAGTAGGACTTTAGCATTCTAAACTGTGACAACAAATTTGGTTCGGTTGGGGCAATTTTCCCCTCCCCTCTAGGTGGTAAAAAGGTATAATTTTCAACGTTTCATTGGCATATTATAGTAAATTGACAAGAAAGTTAACCTTAGCGAGTTTGGACCACGTAGGTCTAATTTTTGGATACCCCCGCATATAAAGATTCTTATAAAATATAAACGCTTGTATGCGAAAAAAACATGATTGTTAATGTTTTATGATGAAAACTTGTCCACCAATTGACATAAAAATTAAACGGACCAAATTTGAACTACATGAATCTATTTCTTGGAGTTCACATCATATCAGATTTCTCACGAATAGTAAGCCCTTTGGAAAAAAGGTTAATTTTTTATATTTTATGATAGCAGCAAACTTGCTAAAAAAATTAAGTGTAAAGAATTTGGGTCATGTAGGTTTATATTTTAAATCCTAACGTATATAGGAGTATCATGAAAAGCAAGCCCCCGTAAGGAGAGAAAGTCTATTTCCTAGGTTTTTATGACGGAAACTGAAAAATAACAAAATGTTTAGAAAGCAAGCTAAGTTTGCGAAATTTGAATCACACCATGTGATGTTTTGGGTATTCTCCAATATGAGTGCTGGTGCGAGAAGTATGACGTTGCATGAAAATAATAAGTAATATGTGGTGCAGTATTAGCAAAACGAGTGAATAACTGTATTAGACAAAGTGGTGTGGGCTATCTAATGGTTGGCCTTGTCCAACTATAATGTTTTTACTTGTTTCATCACAAATATTTGCTGAATAACCGCCAAAAATAGTTTGCTATACCTCTAAACTGATGTTACCATGACCGACAGCATTTGATTTAATACCTTGCTTGGTCTTCGGTGAAGTCCGTAAATTGAAAAGTTTCACAATATCAATACATTCGCTCTTTATTCACGAGCAAGGAACGATTGCTTCAACCGGACTGGGACTTTTTCTAATATCAGTTTTCTGCAGAATCGTTGAAATGACTTTAGGAAGAAGATTGACATCTTTATCCGAGTAATATTTTGCAACGCATTTCCATTCTAACGAAAAACTGCCCAATTAACCAGATTAGGGCGACATTTACTTTTTCTACAGCTTGTCGCCGAGCAAGGTAGCTATTTTAATATCGCTTTTGGCTTATCATTTTACAGACAGTACGTTAAGTAAGACACTTTACCGTTAACATTGTGAACGTTCAAAATATTGCTCCAGCAAATCTGAGAGTAGGCAAATGTAAACCATTGAATATTAATTAACTTGAATAACATTGAATATTAATGATAATCGTTTATGATTAATATCGAAATTTATAGTAAGAACAAACGTTTATGGTCAAATTTAGAACTAAGGAGATGTCAGGACCGCAAATAAGATCTTAAAAGGCAAATCTACAACGGGGTTCATAGTACGCTAGAGTCACCCAATTTCAACGCATTAGTCAATGTCGATTCACGCAACTGCCTGCACGCGAATCGTTCAAGTGCCAGCCAATATTAAAGTCGCCATAAAGTCTTATGTATTCGTGGGAAATGGAAACCTTATCCAACGCCACAAAAAAATGTCGCCAGTTTTATCGGTGTACGCGATACACGCATAAAACAAAATATTTGTTTTATTTTTACTGATCTCAACATCAAGACGTTCAACTATAGTGTCATTTGCATTTTTCTGACTTTTGAACTTGGGAAGAAGACGCCATCTAGGAAATATGTTAGCCAAAGAGTAAAGCCTTATTTGACATATACTCACGAGATTCCCCCGGGAACAGCTCTCAGCAATTCCCACTAGCCCAGCTAATTCTTATTAATTGTCCAAGTGTCACGCTGCAAATTAGAGACCGCGTTTTACCTTGTGGTGTAATTAGTGTTTGAGGGTAATAAAAAAATAAATCGACTCATAGATAACACTAATGACGTAACGATGATATATTGAAACTGTTTTAAGATTTCTCTGTCGATTTTGTTCAGAGTTCTTAGGAAGACATATGTCTCGCGAACTATTTCTTTTTTTAGGAAAATATCATTCAATTCAATTTTATATCATATGAATGTAACATTTTTATTGAAATCGTTTTTTCTTAAAGAGCTGAAGTTCGCTGTAATGATTTTTTTCTTTCAATTTTGTTTTTCAAAAACCGTTCCTTTCA
Organism: Glossina fuscipes; assembly: GCF_014805625.2. NCBI lineage: Eukaryota > Metazoa > Arthropoda > Insecta > Diptera > Glossinidae > Glossina > Glossina fuscipes. The sequence goes on along the minus strand of NW_023998459.1, from coordinate 404,286 downwards.
GAAATATTTTCAAACTTTATTTTTAGTGCTTAGTTTCCGTAAGCGAACATTTTTTCTACTTATTCATTTTATAGACAATCATAATCTAATCCTCTTAGAGAACTTTACACTTTTCGCTTTTTTATACTGAAGCAAAAAATTTCAAGCAAAATAATTCAACCTAATTACAATCATTAATCAATACTGCTAGATTAATATTAAGGGATTTTAGAAGTTTTTAGTGAAATACTAACAGGTTTTATTTAGAATAATGTGGAAAAAGCTATAAATCCGGGCATTTATAAATTTTTGAAAGGTTGCCAATTTTTTCCATTTTTAGACATCTTATCAGTAATAGCCAACAAACTCCAAGATAGTGAAAAACGTTTATACTTTAGAGGGTCTCTGAAGATCCCTTTTGTTTATCGCAAACATTATGAGAAAATGAGTATACCCAATCCTTCAGTGGCTTGGATGACAAGCGAAAGCTTAAAAAATTGAAAAGAAATTATAAAAACACGAGGCCTGATAAAAACAACATATCTCACGAGCTATTTAAATTATGTTATATTATTTTATTATTTTGATGCACTTCAAAACTGTAGTCCTTTTCTCTCCGAATGATCTGCCAACTGCCCATAGTCGTTTCCGTTATTTTAGTGACATTGTCAGCAGCTGTAGACACATATTCAAAGCCACAAACTCTTTATTCAAAATAATTTAATGAAAATTCTTTGTTCAAGTTATAAACAGCAGATAACATATGCGCGATAGGCGAAAGACAAATAAAGAGGAAAATTCCTGGAATTTTTTCAACCAGCCTTCATCATGCAATCCTCTTAACACTTTTAGGATAACGTGTAAGAAAGTTGGGCTCGAATCTTACATGGGCATCATTTAAATTAGAATTTTGAAATTTATTTAGCTGTTTATTATACGATTGCGTTACTCGACCAAATTGTTGAATTTTGCGTAGAATTGTTAAAGGAAAAATTCTTCTTTTATTCTTACCAAACAATACTTTCGGATTTTCTATCTTAACCCTTTCAAATCAACAAAAAGCTTTGCGTAAACAAATTGCACTCGGCTATTGGTGAATCTTTTATACGCACTCCATTTACTTTCATATTTCCATAGAACATGCAAATATGCAAATATAATGTTGCAATTTATGACTAGTGCAGTTAAACCGACTTTTGCGCGGTGTTCTGTTATGTGGTTTTTATTTACACGTTTAATTTTATGCATCTTATTTTTTATGTGCGATTGATTCTTTGTAAGATTTTTTTATGCGGTGTATGAATGTGCATAGGATAGCCAGAGACGCTTGGCTTGCAACTAGTCCTAGCGAATTGGGTAAATTTTGAAGATGTATCCATGTTTAAAATGAGAAATGAACATTTTTTAAAATTTTTCCACATGTGTGCAATGTATCGATTTATTTTGTTTGGAAAACACGTTGCCGCTCTCTCGTAAAGCTTTAAAACTTTTTTGAATGGTCGCTTTCCGCCGCATAAAATAATTTTTTTTTTAAGCATTATCCAAGATCATTTGTTGTAGCTATTTATGAAGTTTCAGAATATTTCTTTTTCACGATGCGTGTCCTGCGGTCCCTGCCTAGTGCACAAACACAGATTTATTTGTAATGATATGTATTCTTTTGCTTTCTAAGAGCAGAAGTATTGAGCGTGTTTCCCCTCAAACCAATTTATCCCATTTTCAGTATCAACCTGACTTCAATAGCTTCCAATGTTTTTCCCAAATTTGAAGCCGAGGTCTTAATGTTTGCAGCTAGACGCAGCCAGAGGGACATACTTATGTCAATCCACAATTTGATGCTGATCGAAAATATATATACCTTATGGAGTCTCCAAGCTTTTCTTCTCAATGCTGCAAATGTTTTAATAAAATGAATACACCATGAATACATCTTCTTCTTCTTCATAATTGCAATATATATATAAACTTAAAACTTATCATAGCTCTGAAGCTAGACGTTTGAATTGATGCTGAAAATGTTAAATTTTGCGCGAAAGTTTGCGAGTTTTGTTAAATTAGATAACTTTGGCTGACATTTGCTAAAAAAATTATCAGTTTGCAAGCGATGTGTATTTCGAAGTATTTAAAGTTGTTTGGTGATAACAATTCTATTACAGTAAAATAGAAACTTTCCATTCGTGTATTTTTTCTAGGCTTATGAGCGCCGCTTTCCCACCTGCCCGCAAATGCCCATTGTTTTAGATTGTGAAGTAATTTCAGACGAGGTTGCTGAAGACGGCTCTCAACGTAATACCAAGCGACGTTGCACGCTGGCCGTAGATGCTCCATACATATTTAAGAAGCTTATTGGCGTTGAGGTGGTTTATTTTCTACAAAATAATTTTTTAGATTGGGCTAATCGCACCCTTAATATAGAGGCCGTTAATGAGAGTTTCTCCTCACGCATTGAAATATTTGAACGTTGCCGGTATTACGCACATCCCGACAATCCCGATTGGACGTGTTTTGATCAAACGGCTACATTGGATATAAAGAACTTTTTTGGCTTTGAACATTCCATGGAAAAAATGGGAATGAAACAATATACCCAGACCACTTTAAAGGGTAAAGAGATTATCGAGTATTTCATTAACGAATTGAAAGCTGAGGGTATAACAGAAGTAGATAGGTGGAAACCACCTGTTGATGCTGCTGCATCTTCAATAAGTCGACAATCAAGTAAAGACATGGAGCAAGAAAACGGCATAGCAGATGTTCATGGCGTAAAGCGAGGCTCCAAACCGGAAATTCTCTTAGATGGTGATTTTATAGCCAAACATTTGGGCCAATTGACACCGATGCAGGAGTCAAAGTTATTGGAATTGCGTAAAATGCTAGAAGACTGTGAAGAAGATATGTCAAAACTGCCCAGTTATCAAACTATTTTAAGATTTCTTCGTGCTCGCGACTGGCACGTTAGCCAAGCCTTGTCCGTTCTTAAAGACTCATTGAAATGGCGCAAAGATAACAGCATAGACAATCTACTTGACGATTATAAAATGCCGGCAGTTGTGACAGAGCATTTTCCGGGCGGTTGGCATCACTATGATAAAGATGGTCGGCCGATTTATATTTTGCGTTTAGGTCACATGGATGTTAAGGGTTTATTAAAATCCATAGGCACAGAAGGTCTCTTAAAATTGGTGAGTACGAAACTGACTAAAAAAAGAAAAATTGAGAGAAATAAGTTTTAATATTTTACAGTCTCTGCACATTTGCGAAGAAGGCATACAAAAAATCAAGCAATCTTCGGAAAGCTTGGGTACGCCGGTTTTGGATTGGTCTTTACTGGTAGACTTGGATGGTCTTTCGATGCGCCATCTATGGCGTCCGGGTGTGAAAGCCTTGCTCAGTATTATTGAATGCGTGGAAAGCAACTATCCCGAAACAATGGGCCGCGTTCTTGTGGTGCAGGCCCCGCGAGTATTTCCAATCGCCTGGACTATTGTATCTGCATTTATAAGTAAATGCTCTAAGCATTACCCAGTATTTTCATATGAAGTCTTAGATGTTATTTTTCAGATGATAACACCCGTTCGAAATTTATATTTTATGGCGTTGCGGATGCCAACACTATGAAAGAAGGACTTGAACAATATATAGATTCTGAATTGATACCCGACTTTTTGGGGGGGACATGCAAGGTAAGCTTTTATTTTGATTAATTATTTTTCGACGTGTTCGTTGCAGTAATCGCGAAAGGGTTTTAAAATATTAACGTTGAATAACTTTTTTATCTTTTGAAAAAATTAAAAATCAAACCAAAGCCTTATCGGGCCTCCTTATCGTATGTGGATTATATAAATTCTTTATATTTCACGCATTGTTTTATAGCTAAATGCGATTGTGTAAGGGCCTTATTAACTAAACACATGTCATGTACATTTATATTTGATTGATTTCATCCTAAATTCATTTGTACTTGTATCCATCCGATGCTCGGCGAGTTGTTGTGTTTCTTTTTTGTAAAAGTACATTGGTTATTGTCTTTTCACACCTACACGAATTTTCTTCTTTGCTTTTATAAAACACTGCTGTAGGCACATGAATTCTGGGTAGTTTTAAGATAAGTGAAATTCTGATTAAATTTAGGTATGTACGTTCTTTCGGAGCAAAAAATAACAAAATATGGAAATATCATTTGGAATTCGCCTTGAAAGCATTTATAATTTTCTGGTAAGCCTCATTATATGTATACATTGCTAGACTTTTTGTAAACCGCAGAGGCTTTATTCGATTTGTTAAATACTTTTTGTTATTTGTAGAAATAGTCATATCGGAACTTATAAGATATATATATTCCTCATAAGCGTGTCTGCTCTCTTTTATTTGTCTGTCGTCTTTTCGTTCCATGCGTACGTTGGAGTTCTCTGCTTTTATCCCTCTGCCACGTAGGGATGAGCAAAAAAGCAAGCAAATTTGCATATCTTTACTTATAGCTCTCTTTAGGCCAAATTCGAAAGTTAGGGAAAGTTAAAGTTTCAAAAGTAGTGAATTTTTAGTTGATTTCAGTCATTTTTGTCAAGTTTCAACCAGAAAAATGTAGTCGATAAACGCGATTTTAAATTTTAATTTAAAAAGCGCTATCACATCGTTCAAAAATGTGTTTTGAAGAATACACCGTGCGTGTGTATCAAGTTATAGCAAATGAGTTTTCGCTTTATTTTGCAATCAAAACGACGCTATTAAATGATTCGTACATTCTTGTTAGTATCTAAGAAAGAGAAGCAAGCTAGAAAATTGGCTCATTATTCTTGTTTCCCTAATGTTCAGTCCTCACGCTAAACGAGGTTCTTTCTTTAACATACGATCACAAAGAGCATAACATAAAAAAAAAAAAAACAATTTTTGCTGCATAATGTCTACGTCCACCATTAATGTTACTGTTAGCTCGCGTTTCTATTATTTTGTTGTTATCATCAAAATCCACCTGTCGTACGTCTATTGCAAGCTTCTCTGCTTATAGAGTAATCTTAAAGAAAGCAATAAGTGCTTAATAAAATTTGTTTTTTTTTGTTTTTACAACAAATGCAGACTCTAGTACATGAAGGTGGTTTAATACCGAAAACATTGTACAAAATGAATTCATTAGAGGAGGATGAACAAGCTGAACAGGCTCAACAAAATAAAAGCATGAATGAACATGGCCGTGCAACGAATAATGGTCTTAATAGTGATCACCACGGCCTGTATAAGACAGTGGAATTGAAAACCGGTTACATACACGAAGTAGTTATAAGAAACACAGATGTTAAAAGTGTTTTGACATGGGATTTTGATGTAATTCGTGGCGATTTACACTTTACTCTATATAGAGTAACAAAAGATCTGCCTCGGCAGCAAGGTAAATAAATTCTTAATACGAAGGAAAACAAAGTACTTCATACTTTGTTGTATTTGCAGATGCAGCTGTATCGTTTTTCGATTTGAACGACTTTAGTGAAGGTGTTAACTACTTCAAGGAGGAGACGACACTGATTTGTCATCATAAGGAAAGCGTGCAGGTAATACAATGCAGCAATTTACATTCGCCTATGGGCGGATTTAGCATAATAACCGGCTGGAATAGTTTTCAGTCAATTGTACGTTACCGATTAGATCTAAACCATTTTCACGGTGAACCCTTAGACAGCCTTCATAAACGTCGCAAACATTATTGGCTTATAAAAATTTTCTTGGGTTTTGAATGACTGAGCTGTTTTTAATATTTCTTATATGATTTTAGGGATCTCATGTTATGAACTATAAAAACAACTACGTCTTACACTGGTTTAGTCCTTCTTGTGGCATTGAGGGACCAACGCAATTAAATTACTTTTATGAGATCTTAAGTTCGGCTAATTACAAAGGATCGATGACCAGTTTACAATCGGGTTTCTCATCAAATTCAGCTACCAGTTCTTGTCAAAGTCGATGATATGGATTCCAACAGCAAGACCTGAATGGAGGCACTCTCATGGAGAAGAGTTTAAATTGAAAATATAAAAGAAAACAATTATTTTTATTCTTTGTGATTTGCTTTTTAAACGCGTACATATAAGAAAAATAGCAGGATTATTTAAAACACAACGTCAGAGATTTACGCAGACTTAATTAAAACAATATATTCAAAACTGCAATCAAAAGAAAGGTTAAGGCAATCAAAGGTTAAGAAAGCGGTTGTAATATAAAAACAGCAAACCACTCTTTTTTTTAAAAGCCGTAAATGTAGAGTCAATTAAATATATATATATATATATATACATATTTATAGCTATATATATGGACGGAAGGACGGAAGGAAAACCCGATCAAACACCAAATATCAGTAAATAAGAGAAAATGCTTTTACACACGGTAGCTACAAAACAAACGACACCAATTACATTACGTAATATTTACAATAAAAACCAACAATTTATTCCAACAACCTATTCCTCTACAGACGATATAAACGAATAAAAAATTTTTATGCTTTTTGTATTTTTAAATATAGAGCCATTGTCAAGTGGGTTTCTAAATGAAAAAGTATTATTAGCTTTTAATATACAATAATCATTGTAAACATTTTATTAATTCTATTTAGTTGGTTTTGTTTTCAGGGCTTACTACGCTTTATTTGAACTCCTTTCTCGTAACAAGGGAAAAATAATATTAAATGTATTTGGAAATAGTCTAGATTTAAAAACGAAATATGATGGTGGAAGAGAACATAAGAAACAAAATTTAGTATGTATTTTAAACAAAATTTTAAGGATAAATGTTTCATGTTAATTAAGTGTGTAAGAAAATATAAATGAAGGAAGATTGTAAGAAGTGCAGTTTCATTTAAGAAAGAATCTAAAGAAATATTAAACAAATGTCTCCAGAAGCAAGGGTGATGTATAAATATCGTTCTTTTGACATCAGCAACTGATTTGATTTTTCTATTTCTTAATAAATGCTTGCCGACATCGAATAAAGACTGTCAAATGCATACGTAATCATAATTTGAAGAAAGCTTTCCTCGATTGAATGGTAATTAGTCGCATGTATTAAAAAGAGCTGTCCGCGGTAGTCTTGAAAATCCATTAACATAGGTTTGCATACACGAATATTCTTTATCTGAAATCAAAATTTTTTATATATAATACTTTGACTGTACTTCGCACACAATCGCCCTGCGTAGTAGTTTTTTGGTTAGCAAATATAATCGAGAGGGTCTTCGAAAATAATCACCGTCATAAGTGTGCTTGAATAAATATAAATGGTCCGATCTCCAAACATGAATTGAAAGTTTTTATACGACTAGAATTAAAGTTCTGCAAGAAGTTTTGAAATGTACAATATTGAAAAAAAAACGAAGTTTTTCATGTTCAGACCCATACAACTGTTTAAGACTGTTTAATAAGATTTTATATGCTTTCGATTTGGAATTTCGCTATTTTTTCAAAGTGTTTACAAGTGTTTAAGACTGTTTAAGACTGTTTAATAAAATTTTTTGGGTTATTACGGGTAATTGAAGTTGTACGAAGTGAATAATTGAGAAAAAAAATTATAGAAAAGAAAGTAACCTATTCCACCACCAAAAATCAAAAATATATCATCAACAAAGTCCTTCCGCATATTGAAGAGTATATTTACTAAACGCTATATATATAAAGATTTTCTTAATGTTCACTCTTAATTTACAAGTTTTACGTCCTTCCCATGGTAATATTTAAATAATATATAGATATGGTCTAATAATTTTGACTTCAATCTCAATTTTTAAATGTAATTTATTTATATTAGGGAGATCTTGCTGGTCTGTGTCAGTTGAGTTAATCAAGGCTACAAATGAATAAATAACTCAATATATTCTCAATATATATACACAACGTTTCTGCAACGCATAGTGGCATAATTTGTTAACGTGTTTATGTTATATTAGAGAAGCCTTCGGAGCTTAACAGAAGGCCTATTATAAATAATAAGGGCTTTATTTTGGATAATACTAAACATGACGAACTTGCCCAAGTAATGATGTAAGTTAAAGTTTTCATTTGTTTGCCGAATAAATTATTAATTGGTTACCCCATTCTCGCGGTATCCTAACCAACAGTAAGGAGCTATTTCAAACTCCAGGAAAATTACGGTTTCAAATTTTAGCTTTTATTAAAAGAGATCAGCGACCACTCGTGGTAAGCAAATACAAATACATTTGCGCTCAACCATGAAATAACTTTTTTTAAAACATCTTTTTACAGACCATTCTAAAGTTAGTAAAATTGTTAATAAAAATTTTGAGAAAAGAAAATAAGAATAGCACAAAAGAGGTTTAGTGACTGTACATATGTATACATATATATAAATGAGCTTATTTTAAGTGCTTCATGTTATTTGCGTATATTAACGTTTGTAAACTGACCTATTTGCTAAAATTATGTCCCTGATTTTAATAGTTAGTAAACGCCCTACGTGAATTATTGATTTAGCCTGAAAATGATACACCATCCTCTTAAGCGAAAGATAAACGCGCACAATTGGAATTATTCAGTTACGTAGAAAGGAAATACGTTCACAAAGGAAACTACACAATATGGCTTAAAACAACTGCTAATCTAACATCTACACAGGTAAAGCAAGGATATGAAACATAAACTGCGCAAATCAGTCTCTTAATCCACAATCTCACTTGTTTTTCTAAGATCTATTGATTTCGTAGTTTTATAGTAAGTAATGTAGGTACGCGAGGATAACATTTTTGCGTAAGTATTTCGTAAATGTAATTGTAATTATTTCATTTAATACGGAAGTATTTAGTTAAAACATCACAGCAAAGCTACTGTTTCTTCAAAGCCGAAAATCCATGGTTTTTATTTATTATATATACATAGTTAGTCTTTCGGAAAATCACTGCAAAATGTATGCGTTGGCGAAAACGACAGAGAGAAACCGAAATGTTCGTCTCATTATAATGTCGAGAGTTTTCAAAATATCTTTACAAATTTTTTATGCTTCACAAAATCTAGAAGATTAAATTGATTATCATTTTTATTATCCGCCTGACGGCCCAAGTTGGTATTCATGTAAAATATTTAAAAAAACGAAAACATTAATGGGAGAAGTCTTGAAGAGTCTAAGTGCAGCCTGTAAAGAAGTATTACTCTTGTCCATGTTGATTATGGGATGCTCCAGCAACCCCAATGTAATAATGTTGTAAAAGAGTTTTGTTTATTTTTCACATGTTTACAAATAGTACCAATGAAATGCTATTCAAATATATATTATATATTCTTCTATATAAATTTTAGATTTGCTAACAAAAGGGGGCACATTCAAAATAGAAATTCTAATGCTTTTCTATGGGTATTCAGTATAAATTCTTCATTTATTTAAAATGGAATATTTCAGTAAAAATTTCCGATAGTTATTTAAACAAAAAATTGTATAGAATAGAAATTCGTTCAGGTAGATTCTTATCGCTAGTTTTATTTTATTTCCTCCAAGCGACCAAGTCGAGGAAAAAGAATCGGAAACAATCAGGAAACCATTAAAAAGAATAACAATTTCTTTTATATATATATATATATTTTTTTTTTCAAATCCCAAGCGCGTACTACACACATAAGAAGATTATCGCATAATCCCTGAAATGGTATTAAAGAAGATATTAAAAGAAAGATATTACATGAAAGGAATTGAATGAAAAAGTTTACAAACCATTGATAATAAATCGGCCCATTTTCCTAACTCAATATGCACTACTGGATCACCGCGTTTATTGCATCCTTTCCATTCCATCTCATCATCCAATATTTTGCATTCTGCGGAATGCTAGCCAAATCTAAGAAATGTTTCGCATGTTCCGTCAAAATCAGTTTAATCTGAGAAAAGCATAAAAAAAATTTATTAGATATTGATTGCGCTTCATGAAAAACTTACATTAAATCTGAAATCCAGGTTAGGATCCTGCAATTTTTCTATTAAAATTGGCAATTTTATGGGAGGTAGTGACCATTTTGAATTGCAACGAAAAGATTCTGTGAAAAAATAGGAAGGAATTTTAGTAGAATATTAGAAACTAAAATATGGAATATTCTACAACATTCTAAAATGCATTCTAGAACGCCAGTCTTATGAAATAACGCGCCGTGCAAAGTATATATAAATAATGTGATATATAAATAATAAGTAAAGTAGATAAATAAAAATTATTCTTGTAACATAATTGCTTTAGTAATATAAAATTTCCCCATATGTCTAGATATGAAAGTTTTGATTGTAATTTATCGCAGCATTTAGCGTACACGAAATTTAGAATTCTTCAATACTAAATAAACGATGAGAAGAGTTACTATTGGTGTTTTTTTCACACAAACGCACTTATGTGCGTATCACAGCGTATTTATCCATTTGCGTTCATCACCGGCCGATCATGAAATATTTGCGAAGATTCCAACCTTCTTAAATGCTAATTGTAATGAATTCTTAAAGTGGCAACGGAATAAAGGTTTGATGAGAAAACGGGAAACGATAAACATTTTACAGGATAAAAGATCGCTTCCACCCTCCTTCATTTCAGTTAATTTAATAAATAATCGAATTGTTATTTCATTTTATTTACCAAAAAATATTTGCGAAATATGCGTTTCTTATTTGAAGCATGCTGTAAATTTTAGAGAACAGTGTATAAATAATAGGCTCAGTTTTAATTTGGTATCGAAATATGAAAAACTTCAAAGGACTCAAAGTGAAACGAAAGAAAGCGATAAGGATAGTTATTATTATTTAATTACCGAACAAGATTTAGACTATTCATCGCAACGCGAGTTGGAAATTGTTAACTTTTTATCAAATAACACTTTTCAAGAACAAAACAAGGTGAAGAAAGCTATGTTTGGTCAAACAATGCCTTCCAATTTTTGCGAACAACTGGTTTACTTGAATACTCTATTCGATAAGAAATGCAGCAGCCGAAGAAAATGAAATTATCCAAAGCTTTCAAGTAAAACTAACGCAATACGCGAACGAAACGATGAAGTACTTTAGTAACTATTACTATACATATAAGTCATAAATTTTTCAATTGCTATAAAATCAATATATTCTTAAAAATTTTAAAACAAACAAGTTTTCATTCGCTGATTAATAATAAATGATTCTAAATTTGTAAATAAGAAATGCGTAATTCTACAAAAGCACTTTTGAAAGTTGTAGAAGTGAAGGCAAATGGCAAAAGGGAAAAAGTAGTTCAGAGGAATTGAAAACAGGATCTTAGAGATCACCAAAGAAATAAAATTCTGTTAGTTAATAATGTTTAGAATGTTCGGCTACTTTCCTGGTGGGTGAAGTGTGCTTAGAAGGCTTTCTAGAAGAAAGTCCACCTATTGACGAGGCCAAACGTTGTCTTTCATTAGTCACTAGAAAAAATGGACAGAAGGCTGGCATAGCACCAGATACGTATTTATTATCAGCCAAATTATAAACATAACCATTTGGTTGCGACTCGTTTCGCGCTTAATTTATAAACAACAATTTGGTTGCGTCCCGTTTTACGCTTAATTTATAAACATAACCATTTGGTTGCGA
>NW_023998459.1:391935-392726 GCF_014805625.2 Glossina fuscipes | reverse complement strand
TATAAACAACCATTTGGTTGCGTCCCGTTTCACGCTTAATTTATAAATAACCATTTGGTTGCGCAATACCATAATCAGCTGTTTTCTCAAGAAAACATATTAAATTATTTAGGAAAAGATTTAAACATTTTTTTTTTCTGAATAAACGCAATTATGAAAATCAAGTAAAAAAGCTGTAATTTGAAGAACGTTGTCGGATTAAAATTATAAAATTGCATTTGTGGTTGAAAGGCGGAAAAATTGAAACGATATTAATAGAAAAAAAAATCTGAAAATTGTCCAAAAACTCGAGAAGAAAAATGTTTCGTAGTCGGAGTTGGTTTGGTGGCGCTTGGAATAAACCAAAAAACCTTTCATCGTTGGAACATCTAAAATATTTATATAGTATATTAGAAAAAAATACAACGGTATCCGGGAGTGGGTTTGCTGGTAGAATAAGAAGTATATCGGAAATTTTAATATGGGGCGATCAACATGACAGTTCGGTTTTCGAGTATGCAGCGCTTAATAACTGTAATTATGTATTAATTATTTTCCTTTCTCCAGCTTTTTCTTAGAAATTTAATTAGACGGTTAAGGCATGTATTTATACGGTGTTGTGATAGAAGAGCAAAAGCGACCAAGGAAAAAGATTCGCAAACAATCAGGAAACCATTAAAACAACAATTTCTTTTATATATATTTTTATATACATTAATAAAGCTATTTTAAATATATAATAAAACTATTATATAAATAAAGCTATTATATAAATAAAGCTATTATATAAATAAAGCTATTTATATTTAAAT
>NW_023998459.1:383931-391925 GCF_014805625.2 Glossina fuscipes | reverse complement strand
TGCGCACATATATGCATGCATGCAAATAGAATTTTATTTGGGACGCAAAATCGATTATTTTATTTTTTTGTAATTCAGACCAAATACACACATACGTACATAAAGACGGAGACAGAGAGATAGAGACAGAGCGACTGAGAGAATGTTTGATCGTACAGTTTATAGAACCTTCTAGAACCTTCGTTGTTACAAACAAAGTGATGAAGTATATTATATGTTCTTTCCATGCCTATGAATGTATTATATATACTATTGTATATTTATATACTATTAATGAATAATTATAATTATAAATGCAAAGTTTGCGATAGAAGTTGTTTGCAGTTTATCTATTATTCACTTTGAAATCCCACTTATTCTTTAGCATAGAAAAAAATAAATAATTTTTGATAATAACGGAAAAATAATTCTGTTCATAATAACTTTTTATATATACACAGTATATATATAACGGTATATATATATACTTTTTATATATACACAGTATATATATAACGGTATATATATATATACATAGGCAAATACCACGTCCTACCAAAAAGTTGTAAACTGAATTTTATATAAATATAGAGAAAGAAAAAGCAGGCAGTAAAGTGCCTGCTAATCAGCAAGCACACATATACCTTTTTGCCATAGTATATATTCTACATGCCTATAAAACTAGATTTACAGCTCCAGAAAAAGGTTCAACAAATATGCATCAATGGCCACATTTGCTTTATATTGTTGGTTTAATAAATGGCAGCTCGTGAGAGTGTTTTCCGGGGTCAAGCGGGTTCTTTCTCCCATCTTGTCCGCTTAGTGCACAATCCGATAATAAATATATATGTCGATAGGAGAAGGTCTCTTTGGATTCAGATACACACTGTACAGGCTAAAACTGTTTTGGCCTTCGTTTCAATAATTTTAAGCATATCAATAATTATAGAATGACCCCGTCATATTGCATATCGCGTGGAAAATAAAAAAGTTAACAGCACAATTCAACTATTTCCTGTGATTTAGTAAAAATTCTACAAGGTGCCGACCAAGTAGTCCGCTGTTTTTAAAGTGATTTAGCTGTTTTGCTTTAACTCAATTTTATTGTTTGGCCTTTGCTTATAATATAATATTATATTTCATTTTTTAACTCTTTATATATTTAATTATATATATTTTTTTTTTTTGGTATGTTGAATGGAGATGGACTAAGCCAATAGATTTGTGGCTTATATGTCCAAATTTAATTATATGTTATATAATATTTTGTATTAAGAAGTTCCTAGCATTCCACAGCTGTTTTTATTTCGAATTCGTACACCACCCATTGATTTGTATACAAAAAAAAAACGGCAAATAAACAAAACGTTACAAAGGTGCCAAGTCACCTCAAGTATTTTGGCGGATACTGCAACTAGAACGTGAAAAAGATGCCTGGGAATGCAAAGGACGAGTTTTGTCAAACGCTGTACGCCAGACCCGTTTATTTAACATATTTTAATACAAGATAAATATAATATATCATTTTATAACAACGTATATAAAGGGTAACATAAAAAAACATTCTGTGTATAATGGGATCGTATATGATTCTCACTCTACTATGTTCTTGCTTGTTCTCGACAGCAACTTTTAATTTATTTAAAAAATATTTCGAGCAAGTTCCATAAAGGAAGCACGCCATATTATTATTATAGGTAAGGCCGTAAATGGATATTTGGTGGAAACACATATGCACAAACATATTCCTTTTAATAATAATTTTATTAAGCCTTGAGATAGACGCACCCTTCATAAGATGTCGTACATATTTAAACTTGTCTGACGAAAGCAAACACCACATAGAGGACCGTTGAGGTAATGGAAGACTTCTATTGCATGAGTTACGCTTCTAGAGAGGTGCGCAGATATATGCAGATTCATATGGAATTGCGTATTAGAGTACTAGTTTAAAGCATAGCATTGCTGAGTCGATATTTTTTATTGAGCATTGAAGTCCAAGTAGGGAAAACCATTTGGCATTTCAAGAAGTATCGACAATACGAATGAAAGAACAGATTTATGACTCTCATCACGTGAAATCGCTAGTCAACTACAATTGTTGGGAAAAAGGGAGATCCTGTAAACCAAGGAAAATGCCATTGCGTCCGCAGTTCTATTGCTTGTAGAATATCTCTTTCCCGATTCTTGAAAACGATGTTTTAAGGAACTTGGTGTGTAATTACCTCAAAACTACGGAAGGATTAGCCCATAGTACTCAAGCAGTATTGCGATCTTTGAATCATTGTGGATAGTCCTACATAGTGGGGCGGCAGTTATCGTTTCGAGTTTTAGCCCTTTCTCATCAGAAATCATGTAGTTAAATAATTATTATATATTAATGGAAGTGCCCTCATAATGCCAATAAAAACAGTTCGTGTCTCCATCTAAAATACGTCAATATATTTTTGCGTTCTGTCGCAATCTCGCAACTTTCGATATATTTTCCTGATATTTGGCATTTTCAATGATTAAAAGTGTATTGAAAATTGATTAGATCAGAGGATTTTTACGGCCATGCGCTATATAACGCCATATTTTGCGAAGTTTTACATGAACAAATTTTTCATTTTGAATATTTCTTAACAAGCGTTCGTATGCTAGCATACGGAATGAATGTAGACGTGTGGACGCTGGAAACTGTGCTTCAAACCCTATTCCCTCCAAGAAGTAAGTTTTTAGCAACAAGATATTATCTTTAATACCATGATAAGAACTAGTTCAGAATAGCTTACTACATTATTTTTTGAATCCCATTCATTTTATAATTGTACGGTCAGCCATAGCGACAACGCCTAATAGAAAAAGTGATTCAAGAGTACTTAATATTTTACACCCTTTACGGTCGGAATGTAATAATTCTGGAGATATGCTGAAGATTTTCAGTTGCCTAGAAAAAACCTATGGACATACGTAAACAAGTAGCATCAGTGAAGACATAAAAGACACAGATTAAAATATAGACTTTCAAAAAAGAGTTTTCGGCTTAAAAAAAAAGAAAACGAGACATTTTTTTTAAATTTCTTTTTCTGCTTGCATGGCCCCCGTGTAAGACTTCTTCAGTAACGCTGGAACTCGATTTTATTACACAAGAATTAGCAACAAGGCTCCTGATTTGACAAAAATCTCAATTCGTGGAGCGAACTTATAGTTTAGTGAATAAAAAAAATAATGCTATTGCTTAGGTTTGATTAGCCAGAGGGATGGTCACACAGTTCTAATCGCAATTCGTACATGTTTGCAATGACAACCGCTGAGATCTGGGTGGACTAATATTATACTTTTATGGCGTAATTGTTATATTCGGTGTTTTAGGCAATGCCAGCTTGGTCTTAACATTGTGCTAAGCTTATTCTGTTCGACTTCGAAATCCTTCTTACTGGAGCCGGTGACATTACTCATCTTATATGTATATATGCATCCTTAATGTCCTAACAGCCGTTCTTGGCAATTGTACACCTATTTGTGACGTCAACCATCTTATCATTTTGGTTTTATATCAAAAGCGCATGACCTGCTACGGCCATAGCCTTTCGATTGTTGCGCTACCGACACTACTTATATTACACCCCTTAATCTTGCTTTCATGGTTAGTCTACATCTCAGCATTGATGACATCTTTTGCGTTATTATACGTGACACGGCGGCAGCTATTTGAACAAGTTACAACAACCGTGCAAAATATATGGCATAACTTAATCAGAACAGCCTGCTTAGATGTATCGTTGAGGAGCATTTCCGTAACCAGTTTATAACACCGACCTCCTCCTCGTGACGCCACTTGCCTGCAGGCCAATATTTGTGCTAATATAACAACTTGAATAACAAAATTTTACAACCATTTTGATATTAGATGTTTGCAATAGTTTTGATCACTTTTCCACTTGAAAAGATATTTACTGTGGAATATTGCCAGCCAAGCCATGCTGCAATGATCTGATGAGTCTGGTAAGTACGCTGAATGTAGCCGAACTTCCCGTTCGAGTTGCAAAGGTGCATTTTGCTCAATTCTTGCAACAAGTGGCCAAAAAATGGCATTTTTAGTCAATTCGTGTTTGACAGTTTGACAGCATTCTTAACTTGGACTTTATTTTCGTTTCAAATGTTCTTTTCCGACTAACTTAGTCTGCTCAAATAGTCTACTTATATAAGAAAGTTACCACAATTGATGTGTTTTCCTAATTCTTTCGTCAGTCGGCGTTTGCATGATGCGCCATGCGTTTGCGCTTGGTTTTCCCTTCTCTCGAAAGGGGAGATGGCTGAGAACTGGGACCAAACGTTAAATCTCTCTGTATATCTTCTATATAATGCGTACAAGGTTTTTGACATACATTTCTAGTTCTTGACTTAGAAGAATCAATTTAATTTAGACAACTCTGCTAAATATTATCTGTGTTCGTACATCATTCTCCATGTATATAGTTCTCTTCGACATTTGAACTTTCAAACTAACATTTAAGCCGGGAAAAGAAATTGCGAAAAAATGACGACGTATCATTCGCACTGATTGCTGTGCATATTACCATTAGCTATACTGAAGAATGTCGACAGCGTGTCGTTTTTCCAATTTCACTTATATGCTTCTTAAATGTGATAGGATAATAAGAACCGCCTTGGACCTTAGCTGCAATAAGACATTAATTAAATAAGACATTCAGTTCTCAAAATAATTGGAATGATTAAAAACAGCTTCATTTCTTAATGGGTACGAAAAATTCACCCACAACTTGTCTACGCCAGTAATAATACCACCACTTTTGGAACAATAGAATTGTTTCTATACAGATTTTCATTTTTATTTCCGATGTAATAGTGTTAATTTATTTGTTTATTTACATTTCATAGTAAGTACTTTCTGATTAATATTTTCAAATATTTGTTCAGTGTTACAGACATAATATAGGAAAAGGTGAAAGCTTCATTGAACAAACACTATTGGAACTATTTTATTAAATATTATATTTATGTTGTTGTAATATACCTGTAATATACCTTTGGTCATATCAATGGCATTGGCTAACAATTATTATAAAAGGACCGAAAGCCTTTGTTTCTTTTTGTTTCTCGGTTGTAGTACTAACATATGTATAGATAAGAAAAGACAAATTAAAGATAAGAGTTACAAGAGAAAAGGAGCACTTCGGCTTCGCCCTTTGTTTATTTATTTATATTCATTCTACTTATACATGAAACTCAATTAAACAAATAACAGTCGACTTCAATTGCAAAACTTATATTAAATTAATAATAAAACTTAGTATAAGTACAATAAAACAAATAAGAAGGAAAAAAAAAGAAAAAAGAATACAAAAAAAAAAACATGTGCACAACCAGCATAGAGCCACACTTACAACCGGTATCGGACCAAATTGCAAATGAACCCCTAAGACATTGCAAACATGCATAAGCCTGGCAACCGATAATAATTAACAATAATTCATTTACGAATCGTAACGAATTTTTAAGGATAAAAGCTAGCTTAAGTACGACATAGGTAAATTGCGCGTATTAAGCAATATTGCTTTTGGAAAAAGGCGAAAATATCTAGGAAGACTTTTTGATAGCTGCCATAAGTGGATATGAATAAAAAGTGTGACAAAAAATTTTCATCACAAATGATCAAAGTCACGATGCAAGCATATTCCGTCAACTGCCATTTTATTAATAATAAAGCATTGCAACAATATCAGACGAACGCAACTTTCTTACAGATGCATTTACCGATTTGCACGTTTTAGTTGTGTTTGCCTTTTTTATATTTCAATGACACAATAATTTATCTCTGAAGAAAGAACATATACATATAAAAAGCAAAACTTTAGAAAAAAAAAAATTGTTTGGTAGAAGACTCAAACGCTAGTAGTCGAAAAGTAGAAAGTAATTCAACTGTCAACATTCGACATTCTATTCTAATAAAAATTGCAGATCGATCTTCGAATGTATCTTATTTTTCTATTGTTTTTTAAAAAATATGCAAGAGAGAAATTTGAAAAATGTCTTTAAATAACTGATTTTTGTAAGTGTATTTCCAGAGATTAGTTGTTCTTTAGTGAATTTAAAAGAGTTTCTTAAGTTCGGTATGTTCTGGTGCATTTCTGTTGGTGTGTACTGGCTGTACAATTGTACCGTTGTGTGCTTGCATTATTATGAAGAACAACCTGTGTTGCGTAGACCCGCTTGCAGTTTGTTTACTGTTTATTTTTTCTTTCGATTAAGAATTATTTTTTATACTTCGACTTTCCAAGGTCTATACATTGCAAAATGAAATGCAATTGGTTCTTATTTCCGTAGACTTTGATCTTCTGTATATTTTGTAATAAATTTTGCCCACTTTTACCTATCTCAATTAAAATTTACACTAAAAGGACAAAAAGACATTATAAGAAACCTATTTAATAATGTATAATTTAATCACTAAGAAAATGAGCACAAATTAGTGTGAAGTTTTTATCTATTTTGGCACCAATTTTATACAAATGTTCAATTATTGAAAAATGTAAACAAATGTGTGACGCTTATTCTCAGATAGTTGGCATTTTTACAAATTATTGAGAACATATATACGCTTATTCTTTAAAGGCATCAAATTTTATATGCTTATTCTTTAAAGGCACCAATTTTATACAAATACAGAGAACGGCATCTCTGTTCAAGCGCTGTTGTCATATTTTTCTCTTTGTGAACAAATTTTTGCAATTTATTCTTCTATTTAATTTCTTTATTGCGTTATACGTTTTTAAAAGTTTTCAGACTTATTAAAATTTATTGACGTACGTGTTTTCCTTTAAATACATTAAAAAAAAAAAAATTAAAAACATCTGACATTTTATTCAGTAGTTTCCCAAACCTTTTCAAGTGAGTGGTTATTTCACAAATAATAAACAATAGACAACAATAAGGCATAATGGCCCCAGGGCCGCCAGATAAAAACTCGAATAGATCTCATCTATTGGGTGACACAACCCCCCAAAGAAAAAAAAGTAAAAATTCCGATTTTCCGGTTTTGCCAATCAGTGATATAACTCCTATTGATAAAAAATATATTGTTATTTCTTCAACCGATGCTAGAATAACAATTTCCCAAATTAGCCCTTTTGCTATAAAAAAAGCTCTAGATAGCATTACAACATACATCGACTCCATCTCGATTCTACGCGATGGGAATTTACTGGTCCTCGCTGGGAACCCGCGCGCAACCGAACAGCTCATAAAGGCCAAATCTTTAGCTAATCTATGTGCTATTTCAGCTAAACTACATGAGAAGCTTAACTCGGTTCGAGGCGTAATTTATGCCCCTTGCTTAAAGCATGTGCTGGAAGATGAAATTGTCCGCGAAATGGGCAATCAAGAAGTAACTGAAGTATACAAATTCACCAAACTGAATGATGACGGAAAAACACGCTCTCCTACAGGAAGGATTATTTTAACTTTTGATCGCTGTCGATTACCGCGAACAGTTGATGTGGCGTGGTATAAAGGTAAAGTAGAACTATACATCCCAAATCCTATGAGGTGTTAAAATTGCCAACGCCTGGGTTATATGGCAAAAAGATGCACTAATGCTGCATCTTGTGCTAACTGTGGTCATCCTCCACATACTGAAAGCTGTACTCGTAGTTTCTGCATAAATTGAAATGATCAACACTCAGCGTTAAACAAACAATGCCCGCGTTTTCTACAGATGCGTGAAATATTAAAAATCAAAACAGAAAATTACTGTAGCATGGGCGAAGCGCGACGCACATATCGGGAAAGAAATCCATCTGTAGCCCATGGAATTGCAAAAGTAATACCTATGCTGCTGTTGCCTCGCAAATCGAGTCTAGTAAGACTTTAACTGCAACTGCTTCCAATGAAAAACCTGTTCCACCATTAACCAAAAATTATATTGCGAAACCAGTTACATCACTTGCCAAAGATGATATTGAAAAAACCAAAGCAACTGCAAATATTGAAAAAATTAAAACAACAACACA
>NW_023998459.1:383483-383921 GCF_014805625.2 Glossina fuscipes | reverse complement strand
TGCTAAAATCTAATATACCAAATTCTCCAGAATCTCCAGCTCTCAACTTTACTCAACAAATCACAAGTGTTAATGAATCCATTCTTTCATCCATTAATCAACCTTCAATTTCAAATTATTCACGTGCGCCAACCCGTTGCGCTTCAAATGTACCAAATCACCTAAATACAGATTATTCTGCTGGTAAGAATAAATCATTCACGAAAAATTCCTATAGCGACCTTCTCGACGGAGACGCTGACATGTCAACTTAACCCTCCCTCCACTCTGCTTACATGTCATTACAATTAAATAAAGTTTTTAAAATTCTACAATGGAACATTAAGGGACTTATTAATAATTTTGATGAACTCCGTACACTCATAAGTGATTTTAATCCAACCTTTTTATCGCTTCAAGAAACCCATTGTAGAAGCTCTTTTAATCCTATTCCACCTA
>NW_023998459.1:362733-383473 GCF_014805625.2 Glossina fuscipes | reverse complement strand
CCTTCGCAATCGTTTTCTCAGCAAGAACTCTACAGTTTATTCTCCCTTTTTCGAAAAGAATTCACAGAAATACATCAATGAAAGTTGTCTGGAACAAAATCAATAGACTTAACGGAACTTCAAATCTGAACGAAATCTGTACTCCCAATGGAACTTTAACTGACGCAGATGAGATTTCTAATTACTTTGGAAAAGTGTGGTGCGAATACTCCTCTGACAGCAATTTCTCCAGTGCTTTCATCGAAAATAAAAGGACTCCAATATCTCTTTCAAATAATATCGATAGATGTGCCATGTTCCTGGAAAATTGCGTATCTACCTCAGAACTTGGAAGTTGTCTCTCCAATTTGAAGGGGAAGACACCTGGTCTAGACCGCATCTCATACCAAATGATCAGTGCTATGTCTAAGTCTAGTAAAAAGAAACTATATAATATAGTATTTATGACTGGCCATATACCCTACATGTGGAAACTGGTAACAGTTGTTCCGATTCCAAAGTCAAAAAATGTCTCCTTCGCATCACATTATCGCCCAATTTCTCTTTTATCTTGCCTCTCTAAGGTATTAGAGAAGATTATGGCATCTAGATTATCTTGGTTTCTTGAGTCCAAGAAACTGATAACAAAGCAACAAGTTTGCTTCAAGCGGGGTAGAGGGTGCATCGACGCTCTGTTACATATTGATTATTTCACAAGCAAAGCAATTTCCGAACAAAATCACGTAACAATTCTCTCAATTGATTTCGAAAAAGCATTTGACAGAGTTGGTCTTCATGTTATCTTAAGACTCTTGAAACCATGGAATGTTGGACCCAAATTCTTCAACTTCATCAAATCATTCATGTCGCATCGGCGGTTCAAAGTTAGAATCAACAATCATCTCTCTGACTCCTTTCTGCTAAAGAATGGCATTCCGCAAGGATCTCCTCTCTCTGTCACGCTTTTCCAGATCGCTTTTGCTTTAGCAAAATTCTTTGCCGTGTACCAAGAGTAGAACATTGTCTCTACGCGGACGATGTATACATTTTTACAAAAGAAAAAGACAACACGAAAGCAATCAACATCCTCGAATCTATTGCATGTGAGATCTCCACATGGGCAAACTCGTCAGGAGCTAAAATTTCTAGACAAAAATCGAAAAAATGCACATTTGTCGAAAATAAATGTGCGATGCAGGAAATCTACTGATGAATATTAACGACTTACCAGTACTAAATGTGCAGACGCTCCATGTTCTCGGGCTCACGTTTTCCAACAATTATCGTTGGAAAGCACACTGTCTTCACACTGTACGTTGCTTGGAGAAGCCATGCGCATATTAACACTATTGCTTATCTTACCAAAATGCTTGTGTTAAGCAAGATTGACTATGCTATGATAATTTACGGCAATAGCTGCAAATCTAATATCAACATCCTTAAACCGGTCTATTACCAAGCCGTCAGAGCAAGTTGTTATGCTTTTCGGACGACGCCCATAAATAATATTGGAACTGAAACTGGTCTCTCAACTTTAGAAAATAGACTGCATGAGTTAAAAGCTAAAATAGTCCCTAAGCTTCTTAATTCAAACAAATCCACTCTCGGTGATGACGTAAGAAAGATTATTGTTGCGAAGAAAATTCCAAAGTCACCATCTGCAATTGACCATTGTTTGTACGTCGCAAAGGAATTAAAAATTCCCTTAAAAATTTTCCACTCTTTTGGTGTTAAACCTCCATGGATTTTGGAAGACTGCTCTCTTGACATCTCGCTGTCTATGCACAAGAAAGAAGATACTCCAAATTACGTCTTCAGGAATATAATAGCTGAAAAAACCCAAGTATTGGACAGTACTGGTTGGAATCTTTTGTAGACAAAAGATTCAAAATCTCCTGGTCTGTCTCCTGCTTGTGCGGTAGTAGATGCTACAGGACGGGTTCTTCTCAACCACATATTTCACGAAAGTACTTCAACTTTCACAACCGAAGCCAGACCTATTCTTCACGCTGCCAACCTTGCCCATAAAAACAAACTCAAAACCGTCATTGTTACCGACAGTTTGTCTGTATTACAAGCTACTCGGAACCCTTCGACTTCGAGATGGAGCACCATCAACAAATTAAGGAATATAATTACTACACCCGACGGAAAAATTAAAATGTTATGGGTACCAAGTCACATCGGTTTACTGGGAAATGAGCAGGCTGATCGAGCGGCAAAGTATGCTGCTTCTGCTCCTCTAATTATGGATGATGTCATGGAAAAGTTGGATCTTTAAAGATACATTGGAAGAAAAGTTAAAGAGAAAATTGCAGAAGGAAATTTACAATACCATCATCAACACTACTCTTGCATTAACCCTCAACTAACTCCACCTCTATACCCAACAAATGTTGAGAAAACCAAGATCCAAACATTCTCGAGAATTCGCCTTGGTCATACAATTGCAACTCACCAATGGATCCTGAAGAAGTCTTCTTCCCCAATCTGCTGTTGTGGACAATCTCTTACTATAAAGCACATTCTCTGCGACTGCCTCAACTTTTCCTTGGCTAGAAGTATTGCATTTGGAACGATTAACCCTTTGAACATTCTACAATCAGCTTCAGAACAGAATATCAATTCTATACATTACTTTATTAATACTACTAAGCTCATTATATAATGTGCATTTTATTATTATTATTTTTTTTTTTTTAATTAGGGCCGATAGCCTGTGTTGCTAGTGCTCAATGTCTTTTTTTAGTCTAAAAATTCATTTCATTAGTCTAAAATTAAAATAATAATAATAACAATGATATACAAAACATGTAAAATTATTGAAAAATGTAAACAAATGTGTGGACGCTTATTCTCAGATGGTTGGCATTTTTACAAATTATTATGTATAATTTATTCATTTCTTTTTATTTTATTTTATATTAAAGAGCATGCTTCCTTCTGCACCTTCACTCATCGTTTGAGCAGAATGGGATACTTCTGTAGGCCAATGGTAAGTTTGTGATCATCTTTGTATATAAAATTTATTAATCACAATATTTTTCTTTTGCAGATGTCAGCAAACCGGCATATCAGTAATTTTTATTTGTTTATATGTACGTATGTATTAGCGGGGCTTTTTATTTATTACGTATTATCACATATTATTTTGTATTACTATGTATTATTATTATTATTGTAAATACTATTGTAATTTCTAATTATGTATATAATGGTGTAGGCCTACTGGGGAGCCAGCCATTTAAAGCAATTGGCAACGCGCCTATCACGGTACCCCAAGGGTGGTGCGGAAAACCGTAATCAGGCTCTGCTCATTCTTCTACTTTGCGGTTATGTGGAAGAAGCCTTCGTGATGATGGTCGCTTCGTTGCAATTGGCACAATGTTTTCTGGTAGTGTTTCCATGTATATCGCTTTTAGTTTACAGGTAAGCTGTTGAGGATAAAATTATTTGCAGTCAAAAAGGTCATAAAAAAACCGAATGCAAGATCGTAAGGATAATGTGGCTACTGCAGAAAAAGATGTTGATGGTCGCACATGTTTGCTTTTATATAATTTAATTACTAATCAAGTTTTGGAACAAATCGATGGTATTATATCCACTGGCAAAGAAGCTGTTATTTTGCATGCTTATTCTAATTGGTCGGTGGAGAGTGAAAGTGCAGCGCATACATACATATATAAGAATTGTTTTCTAAGCTTAAATATTTTGTGTTTTCGTCTAAATACTTATAATAAAGTCGTTTTTAAGTTTAGATATCTTGTGTTAAGATATTATTATTATTATTATTATTAATTTCGCCAGAGGAATAAATTCTAAGACTAAACTCTTAAAAGCACTAGCATCTAAGGCTATCGGCTTTTTATTAAAAACTCTACCGCACTTGAGATTCGAACCCACGACCATTGACTTGCTAGTCGAGATTCCTCCCCTTCGGCTACTCAGGCGGATATATTATTATTATTATTATTAATTTCGCCAGAGAAATAAATTCCAATTCTAAACTCTTAAAAGCACTAGCACATTTAAGGCTATCGGCTTTTGTTAAAAACTCTACCGCACTTGAGATTCGAACCCACCGACCATTGACTTGCTGGTTGAGATTACTCGCCTCCGGCTACTCAGGCGTATTTGTGTTAAGATAAAAAGCACACTTTTCTTTAAATAAATAAATAAAAACCTTTGCATCAACTTCATCGCTTGTTGCGACGTGTCACTTCATGATTATAGTTCCTCTCTGTTGTTCTCTTTATTGTCTGTATATGTATAATAATGCATAATAGTGTTTTTTTTATTATACCTCCCGCCCCAATCGTGGGTGAAGTTTGGGTAATTTAAGCTCATAGTCAGCAGATTAAAATCTGCTATGCAGTCGGGTTCCGTTAAGATATTTTCAGCGTCAACTAGGTTCTTGCATAACTTCTTTACGCATAACAGGCATGTCTACGCCGAAAACATTATCCCAAAAGAAAACGTGGCGGTTAAATAACTCATCGTCGCCATAGCCAACAACGGAACAACGCTTATGATACAACGATTTGGGAGCAGTTTCCCTTGTGAAGCTAAATGGTTATCTCTAGCATATATTATTGTGTCCAGCATGCCCTCGAATAATAGAAAATAACTGATAATTCTTGTACACAAACTGACGCCATTACATAGTTGTTGTACTTGACGTGACTGCGCAGAACACTGCCTCTCAATGCACTCTACAAGTGATTTTTCACTTTTTCTCAATGATTTCTGACTACTCTTTGCACATAGAAGGCTCTCAATCAATAATTTAACATATTTTGAATGAACATTTTGTAATCTTTCAATTTTTTTCATTTAATTATCGATTCTATTCAAAGTTAAACTGGCAATTATTAACATAGTTTCGCTTAATTGCAGGAAAATCATGAAAATAAGTTTAAGGGAAAATAAATGCTGTTTTTTCATACAATTAAATAAAGGATTTCAAATTTATTCAAACCACCTGTACGAATATACGCAAAAATTAATACCAAATATTCAAAAATATGCCAACGTCGAACGGCAGGTCTCTAAAAATTTACAAAACCTAGTCAGAGTGCGTTTAAGGGAAAATAAATGCTGTTCTTTCATACAATTAAATAAAAGATTTCAAATTTTGAATAAAGAACACATATTAAAGCTGGAATGCAGAACGAGAGAGAGAGAGCCAAAGAATTCATTTGCATTGACTTCATGTTAAAGCTTTATGTCGAGGCCAGGCTAACTGTTATGATGTTGTTGTTTCTGCTTGACTAGCTGGTTTGTTATAATTTCTGGCATATAAAATTTATTTACAAGCCAATATTCTTTCAAGTACATATTCGGAAACCATTTTAATAAACAAAATAATCATTAGTCTTCAATTTCACCTAAATATAATGTCTTATCGCTAGAACCAGATAGAATTAGCGGTTCTTTAGAACTAAAATCTACATCATTGACACTGCCACTGTGACCTGGCAGCTTGTATAAAATTCTGCGACTTGTCGTATCCCAAATATATACGAAACGATCTGCTGAACCAGAAGAGATCTTGCTTCCGTCAGGTGACCACGCACACCGTAATAGATTCTTTTCGAAATTATGTTGATGTCCTTGGAAAATTTTGACGCAACGCTCGCCTGGCACATAAGGCCTTATATCCCATATTCGGCAGGTGTTATCCATAGAATTGCTAAGTATGTAAGAACCATCGGGTGATAAACTAATACCAGTTATCGTGTCTGCGTGGCCTTTCAAATGATGTAAAATTTCCTGTTTGCGAATATCCCATACTTTGATGCTATTGTCTATACCGCCTGATATAATTTGATCGCCTATATCATTAAAAGTGACTGAGGTCACCTGATAAGATGCCTCTAAAGTGTTTACAGACAATTTTTTGCGCGTGTCCCATAAACGTACAGTACGATCATCTGCCCCAGAACACAACATTTGCATGCCACGTCGAGTCCCATGCACCGTATTTACAAAATTGCTATGACCTTTTAAACGGCGTATACGTTGACTTGTCACTATGTCCCACATTGCTAAAGTTTTATCTGTAGAGCAAGTAAAAATTTGCGAGCCATCAGTATTAAAATGAGCTTCCAGAATTGCTCCGGTATGGCCAGACATAACCATTATATTTTCGGACTCTCCGTACACGTTCCATATAACTAAAAAAAATTTAAGGAAAATAAAGAGTGAAGCTAGTTGGGCAGTACCGAGCCAACAGAACTTACATATTTGACGGTCATAGCCAGAAGAAAGTAACATTTCACCTTTCGGATGAAATTCTGTCGTATAAATTTCGCCCTGGTGTCCTTCCAATAACAAAATTGGTGCCATCAAATTAGATGTCCGACGCACTCCCTGTATATAAATAAATTATATATGTGTATTGTTTCAGATTTAGAGGACTATTACTTACAGATTCCATTAAAGCCTTATCTCGATTGGTATATCCCATAAGGTCAGTCTTTGCTCTTTTTAGCTCCTGGACCGCCACCATATTGCTACTAGAACGTTTTAAAGACATTTTAATTGATAAAAAATAAAAGACAATTAAGTAAAATTTTAAGAAAGTTCCCTTATTATTTAGTTTTAACAAAATAAGTAATCGGTGTTGCCACTAGAGGAAAGATTACGAGTAATGAGTCGAATAAGAGGGTTGACGCAACGGTGCATAATTAAGTGTTTCGGGTTAGTAAATCCTAAGCGTTACACGCAATGAGAAGCCGCGTTACAATACCATTTATAGGAAAAAATAAAGAAATCGATGAAAATATAAACAAAAACAAGGTATATGTAAACGGCAAATAATTGAAAAATAACGATAAGAACATTAAAATAAAGGCAAATTAAATTTTTGATTGATTAATTAAATAATGAATAGTGAAAAATGACCAAAAGAATCGGAACAAATATATTTTGTTTTATTCTCTGTCATGGACTTTTTTGTTTTTGAACTTTTCAATTTTTGCTAACATTATTATTATAATTTATCTAGACCAAGGAGACTCTAGGACTAAAGAGTAGGATGAGCACTGGCAACCAAGGCTCTTCTTTTCTTAAAAGGTAGACTGGATGGTATCTTTGAATTTTTTGCATATTTCTATTGATGCTCCAGCAACATTCATCCTACACTGTTCAATTTATATACCAACGGTGATGTCTGCACTGTTTCTTGGCCGTCGTCCGGTTACTGGTTTCAAATGCGTTTTTGGACTCAAGTGCGTCAGATGGGATATATGGCCTTAATTATTAAACAAACTAGAAGGGAGCGGCGATGATATCAACGCCATGTCACGGCAACGACGAAAACAACGAATTTCATTAAAATTGTGCCCCTCAAAATTTGGGCTACAAAGACCCTCCTTATTTTAAACAACTACCATTGTTTTTCACTTTATTTTAATGTAAAATAACACCTTGAGACGGTGAGCAATTTACATCATACGCGAAAATTTGTTTCAACGTTTTCAGCAACATCACCAGTAACTCCAAAGTTGTGTATACTTTTCTGGTTAGCAAATTTACATAAGTGTAGATGCTAGTCTATCATTGTATCAAGAAAATGTTTTTGATCTTGGATGCGGTTCTCAGGAATGAGAAAAAAGACTGAAAAGATACTACATACATATAGATGTCTCCTTCATAAGGACCACGGATGACCAAATTTCTTTTATATATAGTCGTCTATATTTTGTTTCGGCAATTAATAGTTTAATTTTTTGTTGAATTTCGTGGCTATTCTGCCTTATAGAATTTATAATATACTTTGAGAAGAAAGTGAGTGAATTCAAAGTAAAAAAAATTTTTTTCCTTTACGCTTTGATTCATTGGATTTTTGCAAGCAAAAATTTTGAGCTCTGATATAAATCTCTCTTTTTTTTTGTTTTTTCTCTGTTATTTTTTTTGCTGTTTGTAGTTTGTTTTGCTATTGATCTCTCGTTACAGCGTCAACGTAACAGAGAAGTTTTGCACAAATTGGTTGATAAATTTTTACATTGCGGATTTTTTTTTTTTCTTGCGATGTGTCTGTCTGTTATTTATAATCCACAACTGCCTTTTTAACTGGATATGGAGTGTTTATACACACCTTGTCGGGCGAAAACGGGCCCGGAGTCTGATCGACTCGTTTCTTGTTGGCTCTGCGAGCGCTTTGATCACGCAAAGTGTGCCAGTATTCTCGGCCGTGCTGCTGACGCAGTCGGTGACCCGTCTAAAGGCTTAAGAAGGTCATGTCCTGACTGTAAGCAGCGGGACATTGACTTTTAGAAACTTTTCACGGAGACTCGTAATGGTTTCTCGGAACTGAGTAGAAATCTCGGCCCCTTGTGGGAAAAGTTTGAGTTAATTAAGTCTAGGTTTGATGGGTGTCGTTTTATCGAGCACTCATCTTCTAATCGTAGCGTAGCGTGTGGGACGTCACCTCTGACTTTCTCCAAATCTGATTCGTTGGTACAAGTTACCGCTCCCTCCCGTCCAATTTAATTGAATTTCCCACTTCTCCTGACATTGGATTTATCGCTATTCGTGCGAATATGCCTGATAAGCATCTATTTATAACCTGCTCCTATATTCCACCAAATTCTGATATCTCCATTTGCAAGATACACGCTGCCCTCATTTGTGAAGTTGCCAAGCGGTCTAGACCCACCGATTTGGTCGTTGCATTGGGTGACTTCAATTTGCCTCAAGTCAATGATGTAACACTGATAATTCTGGCTGTTTGGTTCCTACTTCAACGTCTAATAGGGCTGTTGTGTTCTTTAGTGAATTGTTTGATCATAATTTGGGTCAATACCCAAATTGTAATGGTAGACTGCTTGATCTCTTCTTTGCCAATTTTCCTGAGATTAACGTAAATCGTTGTCCACCTTTTAGTTTACCTGAGGATCCTTGTCATCCATCAATATGCATTGCCTTTCATCATATGAATGATGGTTTGTTGAAATGTCTTAATGTGCCAAATCAAACTTTTTTAAATAATTATTATGATTTTCATAAAATCAATATTGTATTGCTAAAACAGCGTCTTTCACATTTGACGCTTGATTTCTCAACCGGTAGTATTGAAAGCTTATTGTCATCGTTCTACAATACATTAAATCTAGCTATTGCTGCATCTGTTCCGATCAAGCAGTGTCGACCTTGAAGCAGGTGTCCCCCGTGGTTTAATAAGACAATTAAATATCACAAGAATAGAAAAAACTCGCTATTCAAAAAATATTCGAAAAGTGGTTTTGCGCTCGACTATGTCGCTTACTCGGTGGAGAGGCATAGATTTAACTCCCTCAACCATCATTATTACTGCAGATACCTTCAGTCCATTAAATCCTGTCTGTTTGCTAATCCTAAATTCTTCTTTAAATTTGTTAACTCTAAACGAAAAATTTCCACATATCCCTCTAATGTTTCTTTTAATGGCTCTGATTCCTCGGATGATTTTGAAATCTCAAATCTATTTGCTGAGTATTTCCGACGAAACTTTTCGATTGATAATTTCGATTTATCAACAAACTACCCATATCCTATAACTAACTCGGTTTCAATACCTAACTTGGTTATTTCAGAAGATGACGTTTTTAAAGGGTTGAGTTCTCTAAAATACAGTTGTTCGCCTGGACCTGATGGAATTCCATCATGTGTACTTAAATCTTGCGCTGTCGAGTTATGTGGTGTGATCTCAAAGATTTTTAACATGTCCTTATATTTAGGTGTTTTCCCTTCATGTTGGAAGAGTAGTTTCCTTATTCCTATCCACAAGAGTGGAATTAGATAATTTGTTGAGAACTATAGAGGCATAGCCAAGTTGAGTGTCTTGCCCAAGTTGTTCGAGCGTATTGTGACTCAGCATTTGGCCTTTCCCATTAATTCGTATATTTCTCCGCACCAGCACGGTTTCCGGAAAGGGCGATCTACAGTCACCAACTTGTTAGAGTTTACCTGTCATGTTTTCAAGGCTTTTTCTAATGGCTCTCCCACAGATGTTATTTACACTGATTTAAGCAAAGCATTTGATATGGTTAACCATAGACTACTTATCTTTAAACTCCAAACCTCTGGTTTCCCACCCCACTTAGTGAAATGGATAAGCTCTTACCTGCACAATAGATCCTTCAGGGTTTTGTTCAACTTTATCACCTCAGATGAATTCCCCGTTACGTCTGGCGTACCTCAAGGAAGTCACTTAGGTCCCATTTTATTTAGTTTATACATTAACGATCTCCCATCGGTGGTTAATTCCAGCCAGATCTTAATGTATGCTGATGATGTGAAACTGTTTTCTTCTTTCTTTGTTGAATCGCAATCACATCAGCTTCAAGGTGATTTGGATAATTTTGTTGCATGGTGATCTTTGAATCTTCTGAAACTAAATCTGAGTAAATGTAAGAAGCTTTCATTCTCAAGAAGAAAATCATTCATTACTCAGTATTTCATAGATTCGCATAAGTTGGAGGACGATTCGATCACAAATTTAGGCGTTTTATTTGACCATAGGTTACGTTTTAACTTGCATATTGAGCTCTCGATTAGCAAAGCTAGGTCCGCGCTTGGTTTTATAAAAAGGTGGTCCAAAGAGCTTGGTGATCCCTACATTACGAAAAGGCTGTACAAGTGTTTGGTTAGACCCATACTCGAATATGCCTTTGTTGTGTGGTCTCCTTCATATAGGTGCTATGTAGATTCTTTTGAATCTGAATCTGCAATACTTGGTGTTTGCCCTTAGAAATTTGGGTTGGGATTCGATTGCCTCTCTTCCTCCGCATGAAAATAGGTTGCTTCTGGTGTCCTTACGGTCTGTTGAGAAACGTAGGTTTGTTCTTGGCGTTTCCTTTCAATTAAAGTAATAAATGGTGCCATTGACTCGCCTTCATTACTTGGTGAAATAAGCTTTAATGTCCCTAACCGCTTCTCTAAGCACTTTATCTTGGTTAAGCTTAGTCAGTGTAAATTTAATTATGAGCTCTTCAATCTGCTCAGAGTCCTTTGCAAGAACCTAAATGACGTCTACCACTTATTCTCGTTATAGGACTCTTTAAAGTTCATTAAAGCAACATTGCTTAATACGCGCGATTTACCTATGTCGTACTTAAACTAGCTTTTATCCTTAAAAAGTCGTTACGTTTCGAAAATGAATTATTGTCAATTTATTATCGGTTGCTAGGCTTATGCATGTTTACGATGGCTTAGGGGTTCATTTGCAATTTGGTCCTGTACCGGTTGTAAGTGTGGCCCTATGCTGATAGTGTACATGCTTTTTTTTCTTCTTATTTGTTTTATTATACTTATACTAAATTTTATTATTAATTAATATAAGTTTTGCATTAAGAGCCAATTGAACTCGACTGTTATTTGTTTAGTTGAGCTTCTAGTATAAGTAGAATAAATAAACGAATAAATAAAAAAATCCCAAAATTTTAATTGTCATATCACTGCAAGGTCCAACTATTATTAAAATGCGACATTGTCCATCAGTTTTCCTTCTTTTTAAATAGGTCATTTTATTCGCTTAAAAAGAAATAGTTAAAAAATTTCATATCTAATAGCGGCCCGTGAAGGCATTGCTATGTGCGAGCAAGTTGTGTTCTTTGAAATTTTAAAAGCAGCCTCTTAATGTATACTACTCCATCATCGAAACTAATATATATTTGTTAAATTCATTAGTATCTAACTACTATGTTATATTATTGTCTTTATTTTCTTTGTTGTTAATTCGTTCGTTAAATGTTTAATTGTTGTTAATGAAAAATAATCCGTTGAAGTTGCGTCAAGCTGAAAAATAATCCGTTGAAGTTGTATCAGAATGAAAAATAGTCTGTTGAATTTGTATCAGAATAAAAAATAATCCGTTGAAGTTGTATGGAAATGAGAAAAATCTATCATTGGTATTAAATGCTAACGATGTTAAAGAAATTTTCATATTAACGCTGAAGGATAGAATGGAGAGTCCTGTGCTGTCCATAACGAACCAATTTGCTGTGGTTCTTTTCGAGTTTGGCGCGTGTCAACGACAACGTATAAGTGGAATACAGCGGTTCAAATTTGATACCCTCTTGAAGTCGATAGCAACATAACTGTACTTATGACGAAATATTGACATCATATTATTTGAAGCCGTCGAAACGCGTCAGTTATTCTAAACTCTTCAGCGAGAATGTACTGTAAATTGTGACAGTGTGAAATGCAGCAGCATCAGCGTCAGCATCATGCTGTAATAGAACTTGCATATAGAACGTAGCATGAAAATGTTGTTTCAATTTTCTACACTACCTTCATAAAGTAGGTTGGAACGAATAATTAATTTAATTCAATATTAAAAATTGTGCATTTACACATTCATAATCAATTTATCCGATCGTCGACAGATGTTTTTACTTTTAAACTCGTAGAATTTACTGGATTTCACCATCTTGCAGTCTTCAAAATGTTGGGCGAAACTGGCTGTGCAATGGCTCAAGCAAACAGTATAATCGGCGTAGGTATTCTGGCAATGCCTTTGTGCTTTCAAGAAGTAAGTTTATAGCCAGAAATATGATAGCAGGCAACTAATAAATTAGGTCTTAGATTCTGCTTAAGAAATAATAAACTTGACGCATATCTCGGGATTCATTTACCACACAAGGTCTGGAATTTTGAAAGTAAAGAATAAAAACAACCTTAATAAATTTTCATAAACAACATACGGTCGATCAAATGTAATAATAATAATATCAATTAATTATTACTACCCACAAATTAACGCATTATTCGCAGAATTAACAATAAAACGGTTTAATATGTATGAGTGGCCTTAAGATGAATATAATATTCTTTCTTTTAAAGCCCTTGACATAGCTACATCCGAGCAATTATTAGATTTAAAAAATATTAAACATTAACCAAAGTTTTTATGTGTAAAAAATGTTCTTTGTAGCGAATACAGCTCATCATGTTTTAAATACATTCCATAGCATTTAGAACGCAACTAAAGTCTTTGAAACTTTAATGCTTGTTCAAAAAATAAACAGAGAGCGTTTGAATTGACTCTGAAATTTGAAAAGTACACAATTAATCCTTGTGGGCAATAGTAACCGAAGACTGTATATGCACCATTAAGAAAAAGAGTACCTTACGTAAAGGAAAATTGTTACCGAAAGTGAATATAAAGTTAAGAGAAGGGTAAACGGGGGCAGTCCAAAAATAAGCAAAATCGCTTAAATTTCGGGCCGAAACTTGTCGGTGTACCAACTTTTATCAAAAATTAAGATCTGCAGATTCAACATGGGACAAGTAGACAGACAGACAAGCTTAAATCGATTTAGAGTGATTCACAATTGGTTTGTATTATAAAAGTTGGTCCTTCCGGATGTTGCATACATTCGGATTAGATTAATGTAACCTTGTACCACTCTTGTACCTTGGAGCAAGATATAAAAAAAGCTAATCGCTATGTAAGTGAAATTATATTAAATAATTTGAACTATGTTGCAAGATTATCAGCATTAGATTGATTAATATTAAGATTTGTCCATTTGTAATAGCTTTAGTATCAATTTGTTTCTCACAAAATTCCGGTCCACAAGTTATTATATTTTCTTCTATTAAATATTCTATTAAATCGTCGTGATTTTGTAGTGAATGGATTATTTCGTATTGGTTTTTTTTTTTAATATCATTGGAGGAATAACGGTTAAAACCGATGGATCTGCATAAAATAAGAGTTTTCCATTTAATCTTATGGACTTATTCATCGTAAGCCGACCATGGAGCGATAAAAGGAAACGGTTTTCTCCACATCCTTTGAGGTACCGTGATAGGCACGATTTCAATTGTTTTGAATGGCTGGCTCCCCGTAGGCTTACACCATTATAAACTTTACTTTAAAACTATAACAATATTGATAATAATACATCTGGCAACCTCATGTGTGTCGAAGTATTACTAATCGCTGCACAAAATTTTTATTTTACAAAGTTTTTATTTTATAAATTTATTTGCATAAATATTCTTATATTTGCAAATGTATATGGTTTACGAATTCCCGAAGATTTAAGCAATGTGTGTGTTATTTTTTATTTTATACATTGCATAACATATAAATTGTGGTTTTTGGCTATTTTCTTCTTTTCTTTGTGCGCGTATAATATATTGTGGTTTTTAGAAATTTTTGTCTTGGTTTTCATAAAAAGTGCTTGAGTGTTCCAGTTTTTTGCCCAGGCGGCTTGTTGTTTTATACATTTTGTCAATTTTATTTTTAATAAATTTTACAGTTTTTCCAACCTGGTTTTGCTGCTTTTTATATATTTGTTGATTTATTTATAACTTTTAATATGGACTGCTGTTTTTCAACAAACGTAAAAGTAGTGATGAATTATTTTTGTTTTGCTGTTTAGAGGAAAGCAATTTGATTATACTAATTTTTGTACGTATGGGCTGCGATGGACTTGCCCTAATTGTCGTGATATGTATGTTAATGTGTTTAAGGTAATCATGCAAACACGTACTGGCTTTAAAGATGTAAAATTAATAATGAATGACTGTTTAAATAAGCTGGCTATGATTGAAGATAACTTTTCTAAATGCAAATACCTCGAACGGCCTGAATTGTTACCTCACAATGTTCGTTGGTCGCCTGCATCGTCAATAGTTTTTGTCGACTTAACGACTGACAAACTGTCAACTGATTGTGCTTGTAAAGCATCGGTAGAGGCTTCTATTGGTACTCCTGTTTATGCGGTTCCTAATAATAATTTGAATTTGAATAATAATAATATACCGGAAGTGGTTGTAAACAGTCCTAGTTCAGATGGGCATAAGACGCCTCAGGACGTTCCAATTTCCATTTCCCCGTTGCCTCGAATCGCGGTGGCTCAGTCTAATGTTAGAATAGTAGATTCGTTAGTGACCAAGAAAACGGATGGGCTATGCAATCATGATTCGGTTGAGTTGGTTGCAATACCTGCGCGGAAAACTATTTTTGTGTCTAGATTATCCTCGGATCCTACGACTGAGAAAGTTTTGAATTACATCCAAGCTTACTATTTCGGATCCATCAATGGTTAGTGTTTTCAAGTTTAATGTTGCACTTAAGCCTGACATTTCATGTTTTAAAATAGTAGCACCTGCTGCGATGTTTGATAATCTTGTTAAAAAAAGTGTCTGGCGGGAAATTACTTTTGTTAAAGAGTTCGTGGTTCCTAAAAAGACCAGATCTCCTGCTAATCTTGATGAACCTTTTGTGTCTTCAAAAAACTAGATTTGCTAATATTATATCAAAACTTTCGTGGTTTAAACACAAAGCTACAGTCGGCTTTTCTGAGTTCAGTTGGTACTGACAATCACGTAGTGGTGTTTACGGAAACGGGGCTTAAACCTGATATTAATGACACTGAAATATTTTGTTCTAGATTTCAAGTGTATAGACATGATAGAATCGAAAGATTAGGTGGTGGTGTATTAATTGCCGTCGATAATTGTTGCGCATCGTCAATAGTCAGTTTTCCTGTGACTGTTGATGTAGAATTTATTTGCGTAAAAATTGTTCTTAAAAACTGTATGTTGTATATAGTTTGCTCTTATACCCCTTCAATGTCTGACATTTCTATTTTCTTTAAATATTTACAACTGATAAAATTCGTGGTGAATGATCTAAAACTCTCAGATAAAATTTTGGTTTTAGGAGATTTTAATTTACCGTTTGTATCGTGGTGTTGCGACGAAGACCTTGGTTATTACACTCCTGTATCTTACCCCTTGCTATACACTGACTTTTTTGAAGAACTTTACGAGTTATGTCTATTCCAAAATAACTCAATTGTTAATAATAATAGTAGACTTTTAGATTAAATTTTTTTTAACTACTCAAACGTAAGTATAACTCGTGTGGATCCGTATATTTTGCCTGAAGACATACATCATCCTACATTGGGGATAAATTTCGGCAATCTGCAAACTATGCAAGTCCTTAATAAGACTTGTAATAAAAGATATATATTTAGGAAAACCAATTATAATAAACTTCATAATATTCTGAGTAGCTTCCACTGGAACTTAGAATATTCTGATTTTGAAGGTTGCCTTGATTCTATTTATAATATTGTCTTATATGTTGTAACTAAGTCGGTACCTACACATTCAAACAGTTATTCATCAATTTATCCTATTTGGTTTAATAAACATCTTAAGCTGATCAGAAATAAAAAGTGTAGATCGTTTAAAAAATTCAAACGTAGTGGACTCGTTATGGATTATATACGTTATTCGGATGCTAGACGTGAATACATCTTTGAAAAAAATAAATCTTATGCAGTGCATTTGCAAAGGATGAAAAGTCAATTATTTTCTAATCCTAAATGTTTTTATAAATTTGTAAACTCAAAACGTAAAGTTAATGGATTTCCATCTGTAATGAGCTATGAAAACGTTGAATCAACGGATCTGTCTGTTATTAGTAATTTCTTTGCAAATTTTTTCGAAAAAACGTTTTCAGCTAATAGTTTGACATATGAGAAATATCCTTATTTTATTAATTTTTTCGATCATTTTCTACCTATTACTTTTACAGAAGCTGAAGTTTTCGATGCTATGCGAAAGGTAAAACTTTTCTATTTAGCCGGCCCAGATTTGATTCTCGCTTGCATCTATCGTGCTTGCGGTAATTTTCTTTATGTTCCATTAACCAGTATATTTAATAATTGTATTAGATGCGGTTACTTTCCTACTATTTGGAAGAGACGTTTTATTATTCCTTTATATAAAAAGGGTCCTAGAGGAAACATTGACAATTATCGTGGGATTGCTAAGTGTATTACCGAAGCTCTTGGAATCAGTTATAGTTAATAAACTAAAACCATGCTTACCCATGATTTTGATTGTTTGCCAGCAAAGATAAATCTACAGCCACAAATTTATTAGAACTGACTTGCTCTATTTTTAAATCTTTTTCATTATATAAACAAACGGATGTTATCTATGCTGACTTTTCGAAAGCTTTTGATAAGGTGGATCACAATTTACTTATTTACAAATTACGTCTTATGGGCTTCCCTAATAATTTGGTTTGTTGGTTTCGGTCTTTTCTCACAGGTCGTACTCAGATGGTGTCCTTCAATTCAACCTACTGGCGCTCAATTTCAGTTACATCTGGTGTTTCTCAGGGCAGTCATCTTGGACCCTTGTTATTTGTTTTATTTATTAATGACCTTCCTACCTGTGTTAGCAATTCGTCTGTTTTAATGTATGCCGATGTTGTCAAACTGTTTTATTCGTTGTGCCCGACTAATGACGCTTGCGCCCTTCAATTTGATTGAATGCTTTTCAGTTGTGGTGCTTCACGAATGGAATGTCTTTGAATTTAAAAAAGTGCAAAAAAATGTCATTCTCTTGGTCTGCTATAATCCCATCCAATTATTATTTTGGCAACTGTGTATTAGAAAATGTGTCGTCTTTTAATGACCTTGGAATTATTTTTGAGATTAAACTTACATTTGGATAAATCAGTTAACAAAGCCAAATCGCTCTTGGGGTTCATGAAGCGTTGGTCGAAAGAGTTTTGTGACCCATATATTACGAGTTTTGTGACCATTATATATACCCATATATACATCGTTAGTTAGACCCACATTAGAGTATTGTTGTATTGTCTGGTCACCATTTTATATGTGTCATATTGATCTTATTGAATCCGTCCAACGTAACTTTTTATTATTTGCTTTACGAGGCCCAGGTTGGTATTCTCATCTCCCCCTACCTCCTTACCTACTTTAGTGAAAAGACGTGAGCTACTAGATAAATTATTTATGGTTAAATTATAAAAGAGGAGATATTTACTCTTCAGTTTTGCTTGGACAATTGGATTTTAATGTGCCTGAAAGATTCACTAGACACTACGTTCCGCTAAAGTTGTTGCATTGCCGTACTAACTATCACCGTAATAACCCGCTCCGTGCGCTTTGTAAACTTTTTAATGATAATTTTCACAAATTTGATATTTCAGTTAATTCTTTCAATTTTATAAAAATTTCTATACTTCGCGATTAGGTGCCAAGTCCGTCTGTATCTGTCTAATGCCCTCCTACTTTTCCTCAACGCACTCCAGCTAGCACGTTCACCTTAGCCACTCATCGCGGCTCATCTATAAACAGAAAACAAACAAAAAAAAAAAAAACCTGACCGTTGTGTGAAGCAGCAGTTCCAGCGGCAAAATCGTTGTTGTTGTTGCTCCCAATGGGCTGTCCCAGGATGAGATGCCGACGCCAATTGAGGTTTCCTTATTTTGTAGCAGCCCCAGCCCTTAACGCCTTTTATCCTAACGCAAAGAACCGTCACACCTTTCTTATCCTCTCTCCGATCAGCAATTTTTACAGTGATAGCGACGACAAATGGTGTGGTCGTAAGCAATTGTTTCATTAAATCTCTTTACCACGTTTTCCATCCTTTCCTTTAAATCTACTCTTTAGTTAAACCGAATTGTTTTTTTTTCTTCACACGTTTGCTTAAAAATTAATTCAGTAACAGTTTCCTCAAAGGTCGTAAATTTTCTAGTCTACATCACGTTAAAGTATATTAATGTATCGGGAACTTTTCACTTCGGCATTTCTTGATTTACTTCATAGGCAGTTTCACTGATATCTTTGTTTTTTTTTACATACGTATTTCTTGCAAACTGTAGTAATAAAAACTGCAAATATTTTATTTTCACAGTTTGTTGGTTTATTATAAATTTTGACAATTTTACAAAGCAACTTTTTCACATTTCTCAACATTAGGTGCTTAGAAAACCTCTTTCATTTATTTAGAGAAATAAAATTACTGTCTTTGCATTTATTTGCTTTTTGTTTGGTTTCAGTTTTGTTTTGTTTCTCGTTAATGCTATAAGAACCTTTATAAGTAGAACAAAAGGTTCACTTAGTGCTATTAGTTGTACATAAGTGTATATAAATTTAACTTATTCATTTGTCTATATATATACATGTATTATTTATTTCTTTCACCACGTACATAGGTAATCCATCTGATGGCTGAATAATTTACAAAGGCCATCTAATATTTGCAATTACATCCACACATCTACACATATCATTTTTTTTTTTTATATTTCTTATAAAGTATTTCTGACAACCGCTTATCGATTGCGAAATCAAACGCACCATGTTAAATTCACAATCCTAACATTTACTAGTTTTCATTCGTTTATTTTTTCATTCTAACAGAGAAAAAACAAATTTACTTCGGCCGCTACCGCTTGACTTTCTTTCCTGAAGATCAAAAACTGACTGACTCCCAAACTCTCCTTTCCTTCTTTTTTCTCCTTTTTATTTCTTCTTCTTCTTTAGCGCCAAGCCGCTATTCTTGCGATCACGCGATTTTGCATAACGGGGCGCCGTTATTACTACACTCGTGACAAAAGCAGACCGACAGACCCCTTCTCTGACTTTGTTCGCGCAAGTTACAATATATAAGATAAATAAATAAATATACGGCGGCATGCTGCTTCACAGTGGTGGTGGGTTGGGCGGTTTTTGATATCTGCAAAGGTAAATTAATGTAATTACTAAATTTTATATATAAAGACGATCACAAACTTACTATTTGGGCTGCAGAAGTATTGCACACTGCTGAAGCGATAGTGCAAGTGTATGCTTGTTTTTTTAACCTAAAATAAAATAAAAGAAATGAATAATTTATACATAATAATAAAGGGTAAATGCAAACTTACCTTTGACATACAGCGAACCTTCATCTATATGAGGCGATGAGCGGAGCAACTTGGACTTGATTTTTAT
Source organism: Glossina fuscipes (assembly GCF_014805625.2). Taxonomy (NCBI): domain Eukaryota; kingdom Metazoa; phylum Arthropoda; class Insecta; order Diptera; family Glossinidae; genus Glossina; species Glossina fuscipes. The sequence goes on along the minus strand of NW_023998459.1, from coordinate 363,722 downwards.
CATAACCTAAAATGGAATAATAATAAAAAATTTATAAATTTGGAATAACGTATGCCCTATAATCCCATATAAATTACCATTCCGTATTCACGGCTTCCTTTTTTATTTAGTCACCTAGGAACGTATCCCATATAAATTACCATTCCGTATTCATGGTTTCTGTATTCGCGGCATTTTTATGGAACGTATCCTCCGCGAATAAGAAACTTTTACTGTATTTGGATTACCTTTTGTTTGCTTAGAATATTGATACGTTGTAAACCGGTGACTCCCTCCAATTATTTCCGGTTAGCAGCATTTGGACGATGTACCCTAGCAGATGTATTCGATAGCTACTTCCGCTCTTGTAGGATCCGTTACCTCCAAAGAAGGCAAGGCATGCCACTATGGTCGCCTGCATGCGCTCGCCTATGTTTCCCTCCAGCACATGTTGGCGCATAGTCGCATAAAAAATGTCGTAGGCGCTGGTAAATGCTTCATGGACGTCTGCTTTCGGGAATTCTGCTTCCAGATATTCGCTTGTGAGGATGACATTGTCGCTTGGCTCCGCCGTGACAGTGTCATCGCTCACTTCTTTGCACGCGTCTTCTTTCCTTAGGGTGAGGTCCTTGAGGAATGCTTGGCGTCTTAGCTGCTCACGTATGTACTAAGCAATTCCGTAGTCCGTGAACAGCCGCATGTACTCCTCCTCCTTTATGATTTATCGACCAGTGACTAGATAGTTAAACACCACCCCATCCAGGCCGAAAGGTCGGCACTCTTCTTCGGCCTGGTCTAGCACTCTGTAGTCCATATCGTCTATGAGGTGGTAGTCATGAGTTGTCCTGGAGACGCTTCTCCAATGTGTGACCTGCGAGTAAATTAAACGTTCCGCCGATCTGGTCCTTTTTCTGCAAGATAGCGCCATGTTACAAAAGAACGGCTCCAAAAGATCCTGGCTTACCTTGTAGGCCGCGATAGTTAAGCCAGGGTAAGCCTCCAGCAGCTCA